>NC_134846.1:9666743-9971992 GCF_965363235.1 Mytilus galloprovincialis
AACCGCAATACACCATATACACCATATACTCCAGTGGCAGATCACTTAAGTACATCTCACAACATATTATATGGTAACCCGAGTAATTTAAACCATTTAAACACATACGGTCAAACTTCAATCGGAACCCCGTATCAATCTTATCCTATGGCTCCCCCAACAACTCCTGCAGATTTTCTTATAGCGAACCAACCTCTTCAAACTCATCTCAGCTTTAGCTCGCCACAATCTCAACCAACTGAATTCTCGATGTATAGTAAATTTGAAAATTTTATGATAGACTGTTCACAAAAACTTCAGAAATTAGACATACTCGATGAGATTGTTGTGAAAATGAATGCTATGGAACAACGGTTTGAACATTTAGACAGAAACGTAACAGATATGCGACAACAAATTAACGATCACAATACATCTATACAGGAATCATCAATACGATCATCGGTCATTGAACAGAATGTAGATTTTATAAAAAGAGAAAATGATAAACTTCAAAATGAAAATTACGAATTAAGGGACAGGATAGTTGATATACAAACTCGATCGATGAGAGACAATTTGATATTTCGCGGGATTCCCGATGTTTCTGATACCAAACAACCTGAAAATACGTAAGAAAAACTTCAAACATTTTTAACAAATGAACTTGGAATCGAAAACAATATTCCGTTTCACGTGGTACATAGACTAAAACCGCGCCGAGATAGAGGTCCGAGGGGAATCGTTGCCAAATTTGAAAAAAGAAAGGACCGCGAAATGGTGATGGCGGCTGCAAGAGAAAAATTTAAAGAAAGGGACACTCAGTTTCGTGTCCATGAACAATTCCCAGCGGAAGTTATTCAGAGAAGACGTGAATTGGTGCCGATCATGAAGGATGCAAGACAAAAAGGACACGTTGCACATTTACGTGATGATAAACTGTTTATCGACAACAAGAGATTCTTCCCGCATCCACCACCACAAATGCCACATAGACCACCGTTCCAAAACCAGCGACAAATGGAGCAAAGACCACCTCCTCCTTTTCCTGGTGCATAGGGATGTTGTGCAAGAGGAACAGAAAGAGATATCAGCACAAGTGAAAATCGAACTAACAATGCGGATCCTATTTTTTCTGAATTAAAAATTTGTTTTCTTAACGTATGTGGTATAAAACAAAAACTGTTGTGTCCTGAATTTATAGAGATGATTAAAAAATATGATATTTGTTTGTTTACAGAAACAAAACTGTCTGACATTGATATATTAAATATACCTGATGACTATATGTATTATTCTAAAATTAGAAAAAAATGTAAAAGAAAATCAGGGGGGATTGTAGTAATGTATAGAAATAAGTTAAAAGGTTATTTAAACTTTATAAATACAGATTGTGAATTTGTACAGTGGGTTAAGATTTCAAAACTTATTATAAACCAGAAAACTGATAGTTTACTAGGTTGTGTTTATATTCCACCATCGAATTCGAAATATTCAACAAGTGAATCATTCGATGAGGTAGAAAATGAGATGCTTAATATAAAAAAAAAAAGAGTCTAAATTGTATTATTTTTGGTGATTTTAATGCCAAAACTGGTAGTTTACCAGACTATATTATACCGGACGAGAATCTGGTTGATATTTTTGAATTTAACTCAGACGAGGATATACTTTCGTATATGTTTGACTACGAAAATTTACCTAGAAACAGTATTCCATTACACAGAGTTACAAGTTGTAATTGTGCACCAAATAATTACGGACACAAACTTTTAAATGTATGTAAAAGAAATAACATGTATATAGCAAACTCAAGAGTAGGTAATGATAAAGGTATTGGTAAAAAAACTTGTAATGATACAAGTGTTATTGACTATTTATTATTGTCATCTAATTTATTTCCAGTTGTTAAAGAGTTCGATGTTATGGAATTTGATCCATTGGTCTCAGATGTTCATTGTCAATTACATGTAGTTATTCAAGCTTCAGTGATTTTATATAATAGTAATGACGAACTATCACAATTTTGTAGTGAAAAATATGTCAAGTGGAGAAAAGAAAAGTGTTCAGAATTTTTAGATAATGTTAAAAGTGATCATGATTGTCAGTTAGAACAACTACTGTTAGAATTAGATAATTTAGAGGTACAACAAGGGATTCATCAAAATGAGATGAACAAAGTTGTAGAGAGAATTAGTAACTTTTTTCAATCAGTTGCTACAAAAACTTTTGGTAAATACAAGCCGTTTAAAAATCGCAAACCAAAAAGCGACAATAAACCTTGGTTTAACAAGCAATGTTTTGATAGTAGAAAAAAATTTCACAAAGCGCGGAAAAGGTACAGTTTTATAAAAAATGCTGATAATCGAAAACATATGAAAAATGCAAGCAAAAGCTATAAAATTGAAATTTCTAAAGCAAATGAACTGTACCAAAGAAATATTGGAAATAAATTACGCCAGACCAAAAAATCAGATAGTAAAAAGTTTTGGAACATTTTGAATAGTATTGGGTCAAATAAAAAAAAAGACCCTGAAATTTCGATTGAAGCTCTCTATGACTATTTCAAAGATATGAATAGATGTGACTCAAATACTGAGGAACCAGAAGTTAATTTTGATGTACATAATTTATCAGATGAATTGTATAACTTATTGAATGGTACTGTAACCGAAGATGAGATTTTAAAAAGTATAAAAAACTTAAAAAACGATAAAGCTAGTGGATGTGACAAAATAATTAATGAATATATAAAATGTACTGTACATGATCTTATGCCAATGTATGTTAAACTTTTTAATTTAGTATTAGATACAGGAATAGTTATGGTCTCTTGGTATTATGATTCCTATTTTTAAGAATAAAGGTTCAAAAGCAGACCCTGCAAATTATAGAGGTGTAACATTAAACTCTTGTTTAGGAAAGACTTTTTCATCAATAATAAATGAGAGATTAAATAGTTTCTCAGATGAAGTTGAACTTATATCAGAATCTCAGGCTGGATTTAGAAAGGGATTTTCAACTACCGATAATATTTTTGTGTTGCATTCAATTTTATCTATATTTTTTTCAATGGGCAAAAAATTATTTTGCACATTTGTGGATTTTAAGAGAGCATTTGACACTATTTGGAGAACAGGGTTATGGCAAAAGTTACAAAAATCTCACATTACTGGGAAAATTTTTACAGTTATTTATAATATGTATCAAAATATAAAGACATGTGTTCTATATGGTAACCAAAGTTCAACTTTCTTCAACTGTGGTGTTGGTGTTAGGCAGGGTGAAAATTTATCACCGTTTTTGTTTTCAGTATTTTTAAATGATTTAGAAAACTTTTTTGTGGAAAATGATGTTAAAGATTTAGAATATATTTCTAAAAACTGTGAAGAGTTGTTACACGTATTAGTTAAAATCTTTGTAATTCTGTACGCAGATGACACTGTTATTATGTCTGATAGTAAGGAAGAACTACAACATGCACTCGATGTTTTTGAACAATATTGTAACATATGGAAACTCGAAGTAAATATAGATAAAACAAAAATTATTGTGTTTAGTAAAAAAAAGGTACGAGACAACTTTGATTTTCATATATATGGTAATGCTATAGAAGTTGTAGATTCTTACAATTATTTAGGCATAACTTTTAATTATAACGGTAATTTTTGTACTGCTAGAAAAAGGATTTTTGATCAAGCACAAAAAGCAATGTTTGCTCTCTACAGGAAGATAAAACATATATCATTGCCTATTGATATTCAGTTACAACTCTTTGATGCTGTAATCGCACCTATATTATTATATTCATCAGAGGTTTGGGGTTTTCAAAATAAACAGAATATTGAGAAAATGCATTTGCAATTTTGTAAAAATATTCTTGGTGTTCGGAACAGTACACCAAATTTTATGGTTTACGGGGAATTAGGGCGGGTTCCGTTAGATATCACTATAAAACTTAGGATGGCATCATTTTGGTGCAGAACTATTAAAACAGAGAGCAAACTGTCAAATATCCTTCTAAGACCTATGATTAAGCTACATGAAAATAATCCTACCAAATTTAAATGGATTCAATATGTAAAATCTATATTTGATGATACAGGTCTAAGTTTTATATGGAACGATCAATTAGTTGTAAATATTGATTGGTTAAAAAGTATGGTTAAACAGCGATTAACAGATCAGTACTATCAGCATTGGTTCTCGCAGATACATAATGCATCTAGGGGTGAATTCTATTCTTTATTCAAACTCGAGTTTGGTTTGGAACCGTATTTATTGCGATTATTACCCAAGGACAGATATTACATATCTAAACTTCGATGCTCGAATTTGAAGTTACCTATTGAGACGGGTAGATGGGCGGGGATTGCTAGGGAAAATAGAATATGTACATTATGTAATGAGGGAATAGGGGATGAGTTTCATATATTGTTTACCTGTAAAAATGCTGATGTTTCTGCTCTTAGATCAAAGTTTATACCAAAATACTATGTAATGAATCCAAGCAAGAACAAGTTCATTGGCTTGTTGTCTATTTGTAACGTACAAGTTCAAAGGAATTTATCAATTTTTGTGAAGAAAATCATAAAATACTTTATCTAATTATACCAATTGTCTTTTAAAATATACTATGTATTTGTGTTTCGTTTGTCCTGTCTCGCTATGTATTATCTTAATATGTTTGTATATATTGTCCTCTTGTACACAAGTATGTGTCTGAGGTTATGAATAAAATCTTGAAATCTTGAATCTTGTTTGGTTATTGATTATCGGTATACATATATTTTAACAACGGTTATGTTGATGACACCAGCACTATAAAAACCTATGTTTTCTAGTTAATATTCATAAATCATGTCATGTCAAATTTAATGATATCTCGATTAGAATAGTTAATAGGAATTAAAAAGAAGCATGTGTTATTTGAGAATAGCTTATATTCTTGATCTTGTACTCATCTGTGCTGCATTGTCACAAATGTTTGCAAAGGAAAAAAATACACAAATACTTTTTAGTGTAGAGTGTATAGAAAGTAAGCAAGTCCAATCGGAAATAGAATGTGCAACGGAATGTACAATTTTAAAAAACTGTTGTTCAATCAACTATGATACAACTTACAGACAATGTTCATTATTTAATGCTTGTTGTCCTACAACTGAACACATGAATGGATCCACGACACTGATAAAGACTCCCATACAAGGTAGGTTTTATATGTTTTTTATTCAAATATTTTACAGATGCACAGCATTTTTGAAATAATGTTTTACTTCTTTTTCATGTAACATACATGTAGAAGTGGGACATTTAAAGACGTATCGTATCCGTATCTGATACGTTGACGCATCTGAAAGTAGCTGTGGGTTACTGTTTAATTAATCATTTACATGTTTAAAAATGACATGTATATATCGTTGTTTTCTTCTATGTTAGTTATCTTTTGGTCATTAATACACTCTTTTTATGACATGATAGACATCTAAACAATAGATATTTAAACCATACGCATATGTCAGGCCTGAATTTGAATAATAATGCAGATGCGTAATGGTGGTTTTATTACATTTTATAGAAAACAGGGATTTTGTGGCAAATTAAGCAAATATTTTGCAGAAAACCTCAAAATTCAATACAGAGATTTTCGTTATAAAATCATCTACAAAAATTACTCACTTGTGAGTCCATGAATATTAATGATCCAGTGTTTAATTTCAACAAATCATCATAAACAACCTTTACATTCCAAAAATACTCTTGATGAGTCACTATAGTCGAACGCACCCTAGAAGGTGTACTTGAATTGATCCATAATTATATCTTTAATGAACAAACATCATTGCTAGCACTACATGTAGTAATCCCCTATATTACACGCATTGAATTGTCAAACATTAGAGGACAAGGAGAAAGGATGTGGATTTGCTATAAAATGTCCATATGTTTAGCGTTGAACCAACATAAGGGTACACAATCCTTAACTTTATTTGTTTTATGATTGAACTTAACTCATATGTAGTTATAATATATATTGATACGAAAACACACGTGAATGTCAAATATGTGTACATGTTAGCTTCTAATGTCGTCCATGTATTGTTTTCATAATTGTATTATATGCACTGTAAATATATTGTTAATATATCTTTTTTAAGGGCAATAACTTGATTAAGTATGGATTAAAATCATTTTGACATACAAGAAGCAACTCCAACTACTATTATGTAAATATAATACACCGTGATACGTCAACGTATCAGATACGGATACGATACGTCTTTAAATGTCCCACTTCTAATTATAACTATAAAACGCCATCCATAAATACATTTATTGGTTACCACACGCTCAGGACACAGGATGTCATAAACAAAAACTTGTTGGAAGGCTGTCTACTTTTCCTGTTTGTTTTCGTTAATTAATTTGCACATACATCAGACCATTAGTTTTTATCGTTTTGAATTGTTGTATATTTGTTATGTCGATGATTTTCATTATTGACTAAGTGGTAAAGGTTGTACTATTTGTTGAATGACTACGGTAACCTATAGTTGTTAATTTTTGTTTCATTTGGTCTCTTGTGGAGAGTTGTCTCATTGTCAATCAATCACATCTTATTTTCATATGTTACGTGCACTTATTATTTGCAATTGTTTCACAGTGAATTTTATGCACGCAAATATGAATATTGCCTTTTTTACTGCTGAATTGTTTTTTGTTTACAATTGTTCTGGAAGACTAGCTCTTGTGCAATATTCAGCACAGTAATTTGAAGAAGACGTCGATAGCAAAAAAATACAAAATTGGAACTTAAACTATGGAAACAACATAAAAGTCCCAAAAGGTAGTTCATTTACTAGGACATATTGGTTGCCTTAAAAAAAAAGCATGTCCATAACAATCTTGGTACTGTATGTCTCTTTTAAAAGTCTTTTCAACTTCATTTTGCGAACTTCTATCAGTAAAAGTTTTACATGATATCGTTTTTTCGATTCAAAAATTAATAAACAAAAAGCAGTCTTTCTTTTAATTTTGAGACTATGCATACCATACTGAACGATAAACTTCGAAATTAGAGGATTAGCACAGAAAACGTCGATTCTTTTGATATCTTTTATTTAAGATTATTTTTTAGGTTCACGTTCAAAATTCTTATATAAAAAATAGGAGATGTGGTATGATTGCCAATGAGACAACTGTCCACAAGCGACTTAAATGAAACAGACAACTTTAGGTCACCGTACGGCCTTCAACAATGAGCAAAGTCCATACTGTATAGTCAGCTATAAAAGGCCCCATTAAGAAAATGTAAAACAATTCAAACGAGAAAACTAACGGCCTTACTTATATAAGAAAATAAACGAAAAACCAATATGTAACACATAAATAAACGACAATCACTGAATTACAGACTCCTGAATTGGGACAGACACATACATATATAATGTTAAACATGTTAGCAGGATCCCAACCTTCTCCCTAACCTGTGATAGTGTATAACAGTACAACATAATAACGAACTCTACAAATCAGTCGAAAAAGTCTGAAATCATCAGATGGACAAACATACAAGTGGACGTGGCCGAGTACTTGTACATCCCGACAACAAAAAGACACTAGCAACAGATCTGAGAGTAATCGTAGTTATCTGACAGCTAGTTCAAAGCCACTGACAACTAATAAAAAAAAATCATTCATCTAAGACTAAACTATCAATCCGTTCACATCCAACATCCAATGGATTTAGTGTAAAGATGTCATAAACAGTCAAAGATAAACATGACCTTGTGCAATGCTAAGTTGCAGGTATCGACAGATTGTAGATCAATGAATGTGTATACAAATGTATTTATATAACATACTAGTAATATTTAGTTTGCTTTTAATTTACTGATAACAAAACCAATATTTATACCAATAAGAACAATATTCAATGATCTCATTACAGTGTTGAATTGGTAACCCTTTAGAAAGTTAATTTAAAGGAGCGATAAGTTTACAAGGATCATTTCTATAAATTTCCGGGCACGGTTAACAACAATTCCGTAAAAATGAGGATGTGCTATCCCGTTTGAAATAAGTTTTCTAAACTTCAAAACAAAATCTTTATATTTATGGAAAAATTAAGTACAGGTTTTAAGTAATTTGTGGTAACGATATCCCTTGCTAAATAATTCACCAGTAATACATAGATTGCGTTCGTTAAAATAAAAAACGTCACAACAGACACGGGCATAGTTAAATGTACCCAAATTTTGACTATTTTATTTATTGTGTCTGTTTAGTTTACGCATCAAATATAACGGAATTTGACGAAACTGTCATCAAAGTGAAAGGGTTAGCGATATAAAACCAGGTTTAATCAACCATTTTCTACATTTGAAAATGCCTGTACCAAGTCAGGAATATGACAAATTTTGTCCATTCGTTTTTGATGCGTTTTGTTATTTGATTTTGCTATGTGATTATGGACTCCGAATTGATTTTCCTGTAAGTTCAGTATTTTTGTGATCTGACTTTTTATCAAAAAATTCCAAATCGAATTTGTATGACGATATACAAAAAGAAATTCAGAGCTAAACATATGAAACAAATGGAAAACGACTGTATTCCTGCATTGGTACAGGCATTTCCTTATGTAGAAAATGGTGGATTAAACCTGGTTTAACGTCTAGCTAAACTTCAAAAATGTTTTATAGTTGCATAATAATCAATTATATTGATAACGCTGTATAAGCAACAACAAAAAACAGACATATCACGTAAAATTGTAAAAAATAGGGGTACAGAATTCAATATTGTGTTATAAGCTTAATCAATATAAAACAAAAACATATGCAAAAAAAAAACGCAAAGGCATATAGACTCAGCACAATAGCCAGAGGCGGATTTAGGGGGGCAGGGGGACCCCCCCCCCTTTCTGGGAAAAGATTTGGTTTCTTATATAGGGAATCTTTGAAGCGTAACCGGAGCAGGCCCCCTCTTAAGCAGTCAGTGGGTCCCAACTTATGATAATTTCTGGATCCGCCATTGATGGCGAATCCGAAAGACGAGAAAGGATAAAAATTTACGAACACAAATAAAAGAATACTATGATATTTATAACACGTTGTTAATATAATAAACAACGTCATTACCTAGAATCTATCTTTTAAGATCTCCGTGTGTCATTTGTTATTTTAATTCATAATGTTTATCAACAAGGTCTTGGTCTCTTCTGGTGAATTATTTTTAGATAAAAAACGAAACGTTCTTTGACATACCTCTGGTTTTTCAACCTTCTGCTCAGATACTGGTGACATTTATGATGTAAGTTTGAAAATGAGACAGAGGAAGCCGTGTGTGTTGTTTCTTTACTTTCTAGTTTTGGAGGATATATTTATGGATTTCAATCAGAAAAGTTTTGATCATTAATAGAAAGAATATCATCAATATATCTGAATGTGAACTAATCTTTGATAATCTTGTTTCTGACAAGTGTCTGGTGGAACTCCGACTCATATGAAAATAAGAAGAGGTCGGTAAGGAAAAGACAAGTGCGTTGACTATATATACTATAACGCGGTCAAAATTGAAGTTGTGATGTCTACTTTTAAAGTAAACGCGTTCGGTTAGTTTGAAGTTAACGTGCACTTACATGAGATTTTACATCTGTACATGTACGTGCACTTAGAAAACGCGCGTTTACTATTTCAGTTATCAATTATATGAAAAATAAACTTTTTTGAAGTCTTTCGATCAAATTCTAACGATATATTCAAATTTAAACAGTTTCATTCTCTTTATTTCCAATGACTTATCCATATGTTGCAAATGGTTACCGTATATTAATAAATTAGCTTTAAAAAAACAATAATGAAATTATTGGATAATCAATAATGAAATACTGAGAAAAGTAGTTTTATATGATCTACACACAAATCGTGACGGAAGATTTAACTAGGCGATGCTTCATGACTTGAAACAAGACAGAAAACATAAAATGATTTATGAGAGATTTGTTTTCAGACAATACCCTCCATCGAAAATATACGCTGCAGTGCACATGATGCATGGTTTACTGCATTTCGATTGTTTTGTAGACAGACTTTGTAAACGACGTATAATGGCAATTCTATTAACCTTTACGTACCTGCAGATCAGATCAGAGATATTGCTTTTTTAATAGTAAAGAATGTCCATCTAAACAATTCCTTCCTTGTTATGTCAGACAATTCATCCTTATGTATATAAAGAGCAACCAGTGTACATTCAGTGCACGTTTTTATCATATAATATATACAATTGCACTTTGTATTGCTATCGACATAATATATGTAACCATTGGGAAAAACTTTTCATCCTGAAATATTATTTTATTGTCGTTATATGATATTCTAGAAAGAAGGAAAGTATAGGTACATTCTGTTGAAGCTAACAACATTTTTATACATTTTGACATCAAATTCCTTCCATTTAATGTCAGATATTTCATTATAAAATGTAAAAAGAATTTAGTTTATAAGCAATAGATGTATAATATAAAAAAGAAGACATATTTGCATTTTTTGTTTTACAGTTGTTGAAATAAATATTAAGACATTGTAGAAACCGTAAACTGAAAAAGCCTTCAAATTGTGTTAAACTATGCATTTCTATATACAAAACGATCTAAAGTATAAGGCGATAACATAACATTTTGATAAAACAGAAATTACCAAACCTTATATGATGATGCCGAAAGCACATTTTGCAATTTTCAACTACAGTTCCTTCATTTTACATAAAATTAACTTACATAAACACCAATACCTGATTATTATAAAAAGAAATACATATTGGCCCATTGTTTGTCTTCAACATAAGTTTTAGAAACTTTGGATTTATAGAGTCTTCAATGTCTTTACACTATTCCATCCGGATTACTAAAACAAAAAAAAAACAAATGCTTACTTCATGTCATATTCTTATAAAAGGGAAATTCTTAATTCTTATGTTAATGCTGACTTATTTTTCCCTTCTAAGTCAAACAATTCATTCGTGGGTATAATGGTATTAAAATTACATGTATCGTGCCTGCACACAAAAAATAAAAAAAAATATCCTTAATTGTCTCAAATTTACTTTATTTTGTTTTGAACACCACTGATGAGAGGTATATTTATGAAATTTGACATTTGAGTAGGTAGGTACATAACTCATACACTTATTCAAATGGTTAAGTTGATAGGTATGTTAAATAAATAAATAAAATTGAGAGACATATATCTATTTTAATTCTGTTTCTGTCAACAGTGATATAATGACCATCTTCCTTTGCTACAACTCGGTCAATTACGTACCTCCATCTCAAATAATTTGAGAGCAGCGGAATAACCCGAGTTAAGCCGACTCGTCTATTTTCTTATTTCAGAAAGGGTTGTCACCCCTACACCGAAGGATTGCAGTGATCTTTCATTGGGAACGTGCAGTGGAGTATATATCATACGACTACAAAACAGTGTTAATCTGACTGTGTTCTGTGACATGGAGACTGATAATGGAGGTTGGACAGTAAGCCAAATTTTTCAGTTGAAAATTTATTTAAATTTATCATAACAAATATATGATTGAAATATGGGCGAAAGATACCAGGGAGACATCCAATATCATGAGTTGAAAATAGATTGACATCGTCATGGCTTAAAATGAAAGATACAAACAGATGAACAATACAGTAGACAAAATACAGTATACAAATATTAAGACTGAGCAACACCAACCCCACCAAAACCCGCTGTTGATCTCAGGTGCTCCGAGAAGATAAGCAGATCCTGCTTCATATGTGGCACCCTTAGTGTTGCTTATGACTAGTTTAGTCCTTGTTGAGTTTTAGCGAAGATAATAAACGGAAAAATATTTCAGCAAGTTCGATTAAAAGACGGTATATAGCTTAAAACATCAAAAATCAATTCATTTTGACTATTGAATTCAACATCCGCCAAAATCTGCAGTTGAATTGAATATCTGTAGCTACAAAATTACTTCAGGAGCGATGTCAACGTTAACGTAATTGTGTAATTTATAATCTATCTAATTCAACGAATTGTTCCAGTTCTTATATTTTCATGGATAATGTTCTTATCATTCACAAGTCATCTCACCTTTTGTAGGTCATTCAAACCCGATTTGACGGAGCAGTAAACTTCTCGAGAGATTGGAGTGATTACAAAACTGGATTTGGTGAAATCGCAGGAGAACATTGGCTTGGTAGATATGCTTATATGATTATTTATAATGAACATCTTGAAAACCAAAGATTCAACAGGATTGAGTTTTGAAATAGTTGATACGTCCACATAACCATCTATTCGAAAATAACTAACAAAAAATTGATGTAGTCATTTTTAACGTTCAACCATTGATACGTATACAAATTCGATTATGTGTCTTTAGAATATCATGCCCCGATTGCATTATAACATATCCATGTCCAGTAAGGCGCAAAAAAGATACACGCGTAAAATAGTAAACTGTAAACCTAAGTAAAATCAAAGGGTCAGTAGGTTTACAAGGATGGTTTGAACCCATCAACGTTAAAAAGAATGCACTGTCCCTTCAACTACATTTTTATACGGGTTTTGCAGGTAGAATCACATTCAAAAACAAAATAGTTATGTCTATGAAAGAATTTAGTAATTGTAGTACCGAAATCCTTGCCTTAACAATTTACCAGTCATTCCATTGTTACTCTCACTAAAATCTAAAACTTCACTGCAGACACTAGCTAGTCCAGTGAGTTGCGGAATGCTCATACTGTAAGAAAGAAGAAAGGACCCTTTTTTCCAAAAGTATACAATTGAACGAACTCCAAGATCGTCTTTTTGTCATACGTGTGAAACTGAAATATAGATATTTGAACATGAAATAAGTTGGTGTTATTGGGAAACATTCAATCGTGTCTTTGAAGATTGTTCTTTCATTTCATAGAATTTGGGTCAATTTGAGCTAGATGCATTTTGTATATCATTGTCCATTGTTGAACACTTCTCGACTTTTTATCAATGGTTGAGTTTGTAAGTTATTTTCATTTATTCGTGACGGATGCGAACAGTATGTTAAAATATCAAGTAAGCATCAATTGCATATAATACACTGTTTTAAAAACACTCACTGTCACCTTATTCGTAATATTGCAAAAAAAATTGTCTCCTAACATAATAACAAAATAACACGAGCTACTATAACAAATGTTAACGAAAACGGTGTTAACAATATCATCATTATTTGTTTTATTTTTTTTTCAGGAAATGATAATCTTCACATTATTACTCAGAAAAATTCCTACAAAGTTCGATTTGACCTTGAGGATTATTCCGGAAATGTGACGTATGCTATCTACGACACTTTCAACGTTGGTGACGACGGATCCAACTACCTACTGAACATTTCTGAATATCACGGAACAGCAGGTACTAGTTTTGACCCTTAAAAACGATCCTGTTCCCCATGAACGATATTCCTAATTCCTACTAAGATTATACATATCATACAAAAGTTCATGATGCATATAACCATACTAACATGACTAAGGTTATAAATATCACTATTTAGGTTCTGCATAACTATACTAAGATTAGGTATTTTCCTAATAAAATTATGCTTAGCCCTACTTAGGCTATGCATTGTCGTTCTTCTTACACAGCCCTACAAAAATTATAAATAGTCCTATTTATATTTCACAAAGCACTACGTATGTAACATTTATATGTAACCTTTACAAGGTGAAACTTAGCACTACTGAAATTATAAGAAGGACTATTAAGATAATAAATAGTCCTACTAGCGATAATGAACATCATGAATGTAGTACATGGCGCGTGTAGATGAAAACCCCATTTCTTATTACAATATACATTATTCCATGAACAAACCATTTACAATTACACCATTAAACAATACGCCATTCCTCATTTCACAATACACTATAGTTTCATTGCATATTGATGGTTTAAACAGCACTAATTGAAAATCTTAAGAAATTCTTGTTACTTTTTCGTACTTTTTAAATGAAAAACATGCCAAAAATAAATCAAAAAACACTAGCGAGAATGATTTCCTGCCAAAGTTACAATTGATTATATCCCAAAACAAGGTCACTGACCTATCATTTTTTTCCAGTTTCGTTACTTATCAAATTTCAATTATAACAGTCGCTTAAAAGCTCAGGGAGCGAATTACTCAGTATTCAATGAATGCATATGACAAGCAATCAATTGATCGTTTGTCTGCGTTAAGGTAGATGGGGTGTCTAAATTATAATCCATAGAATTTTTAAATTATTTGCCAAAATGTAGTTTAATTCATGCTTTTTAAAAAAATAATAATAAAAAGAATGGGTCACAGGGCTTATTTTCATGCTACAGGTTGTTCAGAATTGACAGATTATGTATAGATTATGCATGGAAACCCCAATGTCATAAGACGAAAACTGCACAATAGAATTTTGAGATAAAATATGAGAAGATAGCTTTAATAGTATGCTTTTCACTGGACCCGTTTTCTTGCTGCATAATAAAATAAAGAAATTTGTAACACAATCTATTGTAAAAGAACCTTTATCTGAATTATATGCCCTTACATTTTTGTTGCCTCCTCTGATGTGACAAAGTTTGAAAAAAAATGAATCAAACAAAAGTTTCTGTATTTTTTGTAAAATACAACCATAAATATTATAAAACATCTCATTTTCTATATTGAAATGAAATTTCTTACACATGAATTACCTACTTCTCTCCAAATTTGCACATTCTATCAAAGATCTAGACCAATGTTTTCTGGTATTTCAAAATCCAAGATGGAGGAAGACAACCTATCTACCTTAATAATAATAAAAACAATCTTCCAATCGTTTGTTAATTCGCCACTTAGTTGAAAAAAAAATCAGTTATAAGTCATATTCTCAACTAAAATTTTGAATAGGAATGAGAAATATGTCAAAGAGACAACATTCCAAACAAAGAGCAGATAACAGCCGAAGGCCACCACAAAAGAATTTTTCCGTCATTTTGTTTAATTGTTTTACAGGTGATTCAATGAGAGATCATTTTAATAATTCACTGAACGGGATGAAATTTACCACACATGATAAGGACAACGATATTCACGATTATAATTGTGGTATTGTAAAGAAGAGCGGGTGGTGGCATGCAACCTGTACATATTCCAATATCAACGGAATTTACAAAGAGGACGTTTGTGAAGACAGCAACTACTGGTTAACTTTTGGAGGCAAAAAAGGACTGAGAAAGACAAAAATGATGATGAAACCTAACTTGGAAATATAAACAATTGAACAGATCATGAAAAAAGTACCGTTCAAGTATTGAATCACAAACAACGTTTTTTGCATGTGTTAGATCATGTTTAGACTAATAATCAATAATTCTCATATAAAGAGATATTTTGTCAACTTGTATCTTATCAACCAGTAATAAATAATAATAATTGTAAAATTGCAGAAACATTACAATTGTAGGGTGGAGCTTGCATTTTAAATTTCAATTAACGATTTCAAATTTTCTTCTATTTGTTGGCCATATCCTACATTTTAGAGGCTGGAAAGAGATTCAAATTTTTTGCTTTAAAATATATATTACCTTTAGAAATGCATTTTTACAAAATTTTCATCTTTTTAAATCAAATTAATGAAATATACGTTTAACTATGTTATAACGGAAACTGCGTGAACTTACTAAGCTAGAATATTGTTCGCACTTATTACAATGTTTTGAAAGTCTTTGTCAAGATTCCATTAGTTAATTGTATTGATTTTACGTATTACGAAAGAGATATAACACAAATGAATAGAAACAAACCAACTGAAGTTAAAAGAATTATATTGAAATCAGAATTGAATACAAAAGTTATTCAGCAACTGTGAACTGTTTTCATCGGTTGATAACTCAGATTTATTTTTTTTTAACTTACATTTTTTTAATTTACCTTGGAGATCGGTATTGCTGTTGTATTTGTTTGCCTTGAGTAAATCCTAATATTTGATTGCTGTTTGCTTAACGTCCATTATATATTGTATTATAAATTCTCAAAATTATCAATTAAAGTAAAAAAACATAAAAATGTATACTTACATATATAAAAAAAGAAGCTTACATTCGAAAATCGAATATTCAAGTAATCTTTTAAGTAAGATTGACCCGAATTGAATGTTTACAAACTATTTCTGACATTTCAAAAACTGCCCATTATCTTTGTTGGACAAACTTATCTCTTTATAAATGATTTACCTTCATTAAATATAAATATGACTTGTGTATGAGATTAAATTTTATATTAATAATGAACTACTACAAAATTTATCTATGTATCTTAACAAAATGTAATGTATAACATTGTAGAAGTTCCACAATTAAGCATTTAAATATTTTCGACAGATTTATGCACTTTTTTCGACAAGCATTTTTAATCCCTTAAATTCGTTTCTGTGATACATTGTGCCATAGACGTTAGCCTGCTTTTGATTTTTCGAACCTTTCTTTTAACTGGAGAGATGTTTCATTTATAACATGAACACTCTATGTTTTTTGTTTTGTTTTTTTTTAGTAGCACACATATTTTTCATTTCAGTAATTATATTTTTTACATGGTAATATTCCTTTTTTCATCTTTTGAATACGTTTCCAAATTTTTAACTTATATTTGATAATTTGTAATAGCAATCTTATTTTAGACTTAATATAGAGTAATATTGTTTTAGATTTAGCGCTATAGAAAAATTGTAATAATAAATAATAATGCACACTTTACACTTACTTGCCAGAAGGATTTTTTAAAGAAAAAATTCCAGGTAAAGCGTCCAGTGGAAGTGAGAACAATTTACAATTTTACATTAAACTAGAACACACCCGTGATATCGCGGGTCCGTGGCTAAATTAAAGTATATAACTATGCGTAAGCCTTATTTTAGTATTGTTATTGTCATCTGATAAAGTCATGCCGATTATAAGATGCACAGTTTTCTCTGCTTTCAAAAACTTTCTGTTTGAACCCGTCGACTTGGAACTAATCAACTATTGGTAATATTAATTATTTGAAAAATAAAAGGGCCTGCAATGGAGTATTTTTTAATCAACAGCATTGTCCTATATTAGTTATAAATAAAATGAATTCTTTGATTCGCTATTTTACGTCATGCCGGCTAAAAAAATAAAATTTGAATACATGTTATGGGTCTGTACGGGAGCAACTATTAAAACATCAATTAAGAGTTTAAGATGGGTTATGGGTTTTTTGTCGGAGTTATAAACCATTTTTTAATAGTTTTTCGACGCTTTATATCAATCAATCAAATTATTTTTTTCAAGATCGATAATTACCACCATTTCAGGTGCACAGGTTAGTCTGTACTCCAGAGTAAACTGCGAGGTGTAAATACGACAATTTTAGCCACAAGCATAATTATATATGATGAAGTTTAATCATATAGTGATATAAATTTAGATTGATGACTGTGGGCTCAATTTGAACATATGTTGAAGTCTTCAATCGACTACCATGATTACACTTCAAACAAACTACCGTACCGATACACAACAGAGCGGTTTTTCGTGAAAGTAAAAAGCAAGTATTTGATTCTCTCTGTTAATGCCACGTTAATGTAAGTACAGCAATATAAAGTTGTTTTTCTAAACTTTCTAAACTATTATTATAAACTATTATTCATATGTACATTTCTGTTCACTATCATAGTAATGTCAATTACACTTTGCACCATGTTCGCGAAAATATGACTGTCACGTTTTGATATGTTTTGTGAATATAAAATGGGCTCTAATGTCAGCGCTAAAATGTCCCCTAGTAGTGCGCCAGAAATGTATGACCATAAACATCGTCAATTAATAATTATCATTAAAATTATTTGACTCAAAAGTCCATGTTTATCTGTACAGGTCTGCATATAAAGAGTTACATATGTGCATTTGCATATCACACCTGGAAAGAGTTTTGTAAAAAATCAATAAACAGCATTTTGTTAAGAAAAGTATGATATTATATAACTGTCAAATTGCTGGCCTATTTATAAGTGTGTAACGTGGTTAAAAATCATATGTGACAATCGCAAAAATAGTCAGACCACCAGCTCACAGATTTCCAACAAAATAGGTTCAAAGTTTGAGTCCCTGACATTCTTATATAATTACATTAGATGTATGTTTCATTATAATACGTTATTCTGATTGGCTAACAGCACATCACGTGTTATTCCTTAAGCAGTTGTATCACACAATAAAACTTATCATTCATGATAACACGAGGTCCCATAATAAAGTGCACAGGTAAATTAGATAAAAACTTGATGTAAATCATGTTTTCATGATCCTAGACTAAAAAATGTAATTATAAGTATTGAATGCTTCTTTTTGTAACTTCATAGGGTTGTAAAAGCGTTAACGTTGACCGTGCGCACATTTTTAAAATGAAGCGCTTCATACAAAATGTACTTCGGTCAACGCTTTTACACCCCAATAAAGTTACAAAAAGAAGCATTCAATTCCTAAATTCAACTCCTACCCAACTTTCGGTGTTTGTCAAAAATGCCTTTCTTTCGTCAATTGATACTTCTTTGCGCGTGCCGCCGATATAGCGTTCTCCGGCTCATCGATACTAAGAACTATAAATGACGTCACTCACTACGTCATCTTTTTCTTTATATGTAACGAAAAAGCACCTGGTTTGTTTTGTAATTTTGAGAATTCTTCGTTTGAACCCGTGATTTTAGAACGATCCATTTATGCATTTCGTGTTCTGCTTTTTGTTGTATATTAACATCGATTAAACAGGCGTGCAGGTCTAAATTTAACGGCACCACTAAACAGTGAGTCAATGATATTTGGTATGGAGAACTTTTCAATTGTTTTCTTGTTCAAAGTTTGAAATTTTAGATTTGTTTTAAACAGAC
Organism: Mytilus galloprovincialis; assembly: GCF_965363235.1. Taxonomy (NCBI): domain Eukaryota; kingdom Metazoa; phylum Mollusca; class Bivalvia; order Mytilida; family Mytilidae; genus Mytilus; species Mytilus galloprovincialis. The sequence continues at coordinate 9,685,663 of NC_134846.1, forward strand.
AGTCTAAATACTAGTAAATGGTACATAAATGATAGTTGAATAGAACTTTACTATAATATATTTTGGTAAACAAATCGGACTCTTATATTGGCATGGATATTCGTTGAAAAAGGGCTATTTCACGCGTAGCTTTTTGTGACAAGGGCTATTTCACGCGTAGCTTTTTGCAAAAAGGGATATTTCACGCCTAGTTTTTTAAAATTATTATTTATAATACCACCCCTTACTGAAAGATCAGCCTTCGACGAAGTGTTGCGGCAGATCTGTCGCAAACATAGGGGTAAGTTAGCTGAAAATTGTTTGCTGCAACTTCACAGCGACTTTGTACCATGCAAATGAAGGTTGTGGAAGACTTGAAGCATTTAGTTTGATAGCTTTGTATAATAGTTTGATAGTTTTGGCGACCCAAAATGTTTGTGTTGAACTTCCGGTAAAACTTTCAAAGCCTAAAATTACATAGTGTGTGGTGAACTTCTGGCAAATCAATAATGCTAATGATGCAAGGCCTGTTCCAGGAACAAATTAAATCACATACAACTCAGACATCTATATTGATATATATATATATATAGCAATGATCTAGTTACATCTTACATGACAACACCAACACCATAACTTCCGTCCTATTTCAAATTTAAGAAGCAGGACATTTGTTTTAGTTCATGGAGCATGCTCAGTATTGGAAATTAGCTACATATAGTGTGAAAGTCATGCTATAAAGTTTGCGGCGAAGTTCCAGTAAACTTGGTGACTTCTGTAAAATGTATTTATAAAGTTCTTTCAATCTTAAGACAGATAAGAGCTTGTGGCAAACTTGTGGCAAACTTTAACATTCTTTGCCGAAAGGTAGCCGCTAGCAGCGAACACTGACCAGTGAACAACTTCCAAGTCTACTGGCGAATTAAAAAGATTGATGCTAGGTTGCAGCTGAGTTTCTCTTTTCATAAGGGAACACTTTTATGAATTAACATCAGTTAATGACTTTTAAATCCTTTACATGGAATAGAAATTAAAATCCTCCAATTTCTATAAAAATTTTACACTTTCCCAAGAGATAAAAATGAAAATGGAAATGGGAAATGTTTTCAAAGAAATAACAACCCGATCAAAGATCAGATCTATAACACCCGAAGGCCGCCAATGTGTCTTCAATGCAGCGAGAAAATCCCACACCCTGGAGCATGCTTCAGCTGGCCCCTAAACAAAAACGTATACTATATATCATGAATGCATGAATAACATGTATTTGCAATAATCTAATTTGTGTTTTATCACTGATTTGTAGGTATGAAATGGCATCAAGTTCGTGGGTAGTATGTGGACCGTGTGAGTATCGTCATGTGCCACAAGAAGCCGATGTTTGGTGTTCTGTTTGTGAAGAGGGTTTATGCAGAAGTTGTCATGCACGCCTGGTAAACCATCTAATCTCAACCAAATGGTTGAGACGGAAAAAAGTATTCTGGCACTTCCTGTTGAGCTTTTCTGGTTCAAATTATCCAAAATAAACATAGGCTAGGTCGACTTTTCGTCAATTTACTGAAAAATCAATGCGTTTTTTGTAAAATAGGAGAATGTCATGCCATAGATAATTGAATTAGGGTTTCTCTCGTGTATAACATGGACCAATATGATTTAAAGTGACATCGGAATGACTTTTCTCCAGCAGGTAAATGTGGCCAGTGCAGTCAGCTACTGACAAAATGACAGCGATATCATTGATAAACTAACGTATATATATTAGTGAATTAGTATTTTTCTAAAACCTTATAAACATAAAATTACAGTTTGTTCTTTTTCTTTACTTATATAATTGCATTAAGCGAAATATGCTATTAAGTATGTCATGTTGAGATTTTCTGGTATCGGTTGAGATATTCTGGAACAATGTTGAGATCTTCTGGTGAATGAAATTTTTAACTATGCATTTGTAGCTTAGTATCAATTACATATACAACTGTCAAAACGTTCCAACTGTCATTTAAATCGTGTCTGTAGTTATGACGCAGCTTCTAAAGAGATCTTTGGTTGTAATATAGTCTAAATAGTAAAAAGCTGTGTTTTTTTTTAAATATTAAAGTTCCAGCGCTGGAGATTAATAGTTCAGCGTTTGAGATGCAGTTTTTGCACAGAAGCTATAAAGTCAATAATGTTGTAATTGACATCTCCAGCGCTAGAATTTATTCCTACATCAAAGTCCCCAATGTAAATGTCAGTGTGTTAGTTATTTTTCTATATATATTACGTTTTTTTCTATGTTTATAATCAACATGAACAGGAGTGAAACTGTACAGATTGTAGTATTGATGTTTGAATGAGTCATTAACGCCCATTGTCTAACTAAATGCATATTCAAGACGAGTACATGTAAATGAAACTGTTGCATGAATATGAACCCTCCTTTGTACTAGATTGACACCCGTGTGTGCTTTTGAAATGAAATTGATATATATATGTCCACTTGTATTTTTGTCCTTCTGATGAGTTAAGCCTTTTTCAACTGATTTGTATAGTTGGTTCTTATGTTGTACTGTAATTCCATTGTCCATGGTAAAGGGGTAGGTTGGGATCCCGCTATAACATGTTTAAGCCCGCCACATTATGTATGTATGTGCCTGTCCTAAGTTATGTTACAATTGTTTTACATTGGCATTTCGGAGTCTTTTACAGCTGACTATGCGGTATGGGCTTTGCTTATTTTTGAAGACCGTACGGTGACAAAAGTGTTATCCGGTGGGAGTCCGTTGCTGTACTGACAAAATAAAACGGAATAACGGACAAGGTACGGATTAAAAACGGAAACGAAACGGACAAGTACCGTAGAAAACGGACGACTACCGGACATACAACGGACATTTCATCCGTTTAACGTCCGTTAATTCAAAGTTTTGAACATGCTCAAAATTTACCACCGGACAGAAGGGACATTGATGAATAAAACGGATGCTAAACGGACATGAAACGAAAATTAAGGGATGTCTAATCCAATAAGGTGTGATCGGTGCTTAAAACTCCGGTCCCACCTTACCGGATAGCCCAAACGGACGTCTAACCGATATCTTTTTTTCAATTCGTTCGTGTCCGTAAGCCGCGTGTTGTTATCCATTAGACGTCCGTCCATATCTGTTTCATTTCGTTCAGTGTCCACTTTATCAGTCGACGTCCGTTTGGTCCGGTGGAAAAATTTGAGCATGTTCAAAACTTTGAACGAACGGTACGTTAGCCTCCGTTTTTATTTACAATACTCGTCCGTTCTGTGTCCGTTTTGTATCCGTTACTTGTCCGTTATACATCCGTTGGAGGTCCGGTAGACAGGTTCACTAACGGACTTTACCGGACGTAAAACGAATAAAACGGATGTGAAACTGACATGAATGGAAGGATAACAGAAAGAACATTAATATTAAAACGGATACATACCACTTGAAGAACAAAAATTGCGTAAGAAAAAGCAATTATTGGTATGTTAGTTTTCTTGAGTATCATGATTATTTTTGGCTCAACTGCTAAATCATGATCATGCAAAATTATTGGCTTTTTATTGTGACATTATGGATACACATAAAAGGAATTATTTTTCACCCTTTTAACTTTTGAAAATCAATCTATGGAAGATACTTATTTCATACATATGCACATGTACAACACAAACAGTTAGGTTAATGTATTAGAAATCCAGGAATAGGAGATGATAAAGCATTTTGTGGCTCATTTTTAATTTTACTTTTTAACTGTGGAGTGCTACCTAAGATGATTCTGTCCAAGTTAGGTACATGTAGGAAATCCAGGTTAGTTTAAGAAAGACTTAGTTATTAAAAGGAGTAGGTCCGGTAAGGGCCGATTTTGGCCCCAAATTTCAGTTTCATCTAACGAGATATTTAGGACACTTTTTAAACACTTAAGTGTCTATTTCAATTGATTCGATTAGTTTATGTAAAAGATTTTAACTGATTCAGTCATTAAATACGCTCCGATTGAAGCTTAAATATGAAAAATCTATCAAATATGCCAAAAAACGTCACTTTTCAGATGGTTTTCGTCAAAAATGAAAGTGGCTGCATCCGTTTTCATCCTCAACCTTTATATATGTTATGTATTATCATTAAATACAACTTAACTTTCAATATTATGAATGAACACGAAGTGTATCCATAGCAACATTATGCATTTATTTACCATAAAATATTGCAAAAAGGGGGGTGAACATGTCACATATCCCCCAAAATTTGGATCAAACTAGAATTTCACTGCCTTTGAGGGATACCTTTTTAGAAACTGTTGAAATGCATCTTCCTAATGATCAATTAAAAAATGGGTGTCTTTCGCCTCATTTTTTCGTAAAATCTAATCACAACTTCGTGCGAAAAAAAGTTGGAAAAAAAAAACATTACTGTAACAATAATTGCCGCACCAATGTATGGTATGGGGATGCAAATACGGACTGTCATACAGAAAACAGCCTATATTACATACATTACATAATATTGATGTTCATATAAACCCAATACGAAGGCTATTTTAGTACTCAGCTATCCAAAAATGATATTTATTGCACACTAGCTCTCATATTTGAAAAAATCCACAGGGGCCAAAATGTGCTACCTTAAGGTGAAATTTTTCCCCTCCTGCCTCAATTTTTAGTATATTTTCTGTGTTCTACTAGCTGTAAGGGTTAAATTGGTAACTTAGTTTTTTTAAAATTAGTTCAGTATTAAAGATTTTATGAAGGTTTGCAGTTAGCAGGGGCTAAAATGCGAAACTACACACCTAACTGTGGAGTGCTACCTTCAGGTGACATTTTCCCCCTCCTGCCTCAATTTTTAGTATATTTTCTGTGTTCTACTAGCTGTTAGGGTTAAAATAATACCTTAGTTTTTTTTTTAAATTAGTTCAGTATTAAAGACTTTATGAAGGTTAGCAGTTAGCAGGGCCCAAAATGCTAAACTACACACCTAACTGTGGAGTGCTACCTTAAGGTGAATTCCCCCCCCACCCCCACCCCCCCCCCCCATGCCTCAATTTTTAGTATATTTTCTGTGTTCTACTAGCTGTTAGGGTGAAAATGGTACCTTAGTTTTTAAAATTAGTTCAGTATATATATATTAAAGATTTTATGAAGGTTAGCAGGGGCCAAAATGCGAAACTACACACCTAACTGTGGAGTGCTACCTTAAAGTGAAATTTTTCCCCTCCTGCCTCAATTTTTAGTATATTTTCTGTGTTCTACTAGCTGTTAGGGTTAAAATGGTACCTTAGTTTTTTCAAATTAGTTCAGTATTAAAGATTTTATGAAGGTTAGCAGTTAGCAGGCGCCAAAATGCGAAACTACACACCTAACTGTTGAGTGCTACCTTAATGATCATAAGATAGTATCCAGAAGTTAATTTCGAAGAAGAAAAAATCCCATTTTTCCGTGTTTTACTTATAAATGGACTTAGTTTTTCTGCAGGGAACATTACATTTACTCTGTGGTTAAAGTTTTTAAAATTTGAATAATTTTCTTAAACTATCCTGGATTTCTACCAAACTTGGACAGAAGCTTGCTTATGATCATAAGATAGTATCCAGAAGTAAATAAAAAAAAATCATCGGTATAAGGAAATAATTCGTAAATATAACTCAACATGCAAACATCTTATGTATGTAGTTGTACGTTCAGGTATTTCACATCCAATCTTTTATGGTAATATTCTTTACAAGGCACAATTTTTTAAGGGCCGTTTATAGCTTCATGTTAGCTGTAAGCCAAGGCTCCGTGTTGAAGGCCGTACCTTGACTTATAATGGTTTACTTTTATAAATTTTGACTTGGATGGAGAGTTGTCTTATTGGCCCTCATATCACATCTCTCTATATCTATGTACGACAATAGGATCATGTCTATAAACATTTGTGAAATAAGCATTCCATAATGATCAACCAAAACATTTTATGATGAATTCATAGAACTTAATACAGACTGATAGATTAAAATGATGCGCCCGGTAAAAAATTAAACTTTTTAAATCTGGGCATGGTACCTGTTTAGTCTGTTCATTAAACCAACTAGTAAGTCCCTTATCAAACAAGAAGGCAGGATTTTATAAATATAAAAAATAAATAAAAAAATGAACAGTTTCAATTTTCAAATAATGTTATTTCATACAATGTAGTTGATACTTTTTGTTTACTTGATGACAATTTAAATCAAATTGGTATCTGGTAAGGCAGCAACCATTTGATTTTCTGGGAGGGGGGGCTATGGTTTTTTTTGGAGAAAAAAAGTTTGTTTCCAGTTTTTGGAGAAAAAAATAATTTGTGTTTGATTCTGAAAAAAAAAATTGTTTGTTTCACCCTCAGCTGCCACTATATGTAATGCTAAAATTGAAAGAAAAAAATTGTTTTCGACTTGTCGCGAAAAAAATGGATTGTTTGTTTCACCCTCAGCTGCCACTATATGTAATGCTAAAATTGAAAGAAAACAAATTGTTTTCGACTAGTCGCGAAAAAATGGATTGTTTTTGAAAACACCATAGCCCCCCCCCCCCCCCCCCCCCCAGAAAATCAAATGGTTGCTGCCTAATTTGATCTTTCACTTATAAACTTTGCCAGCCGTAAAATATTTATTATAAACCCCTTTCTTAAACATCCGGTACTGAAAAAAGCGGTGTCCTTATTCAGCACATTGTGTCCCTCTTTCGGTTAAAAGGTCACATCTTCCTTTACACAATCCGCAAATTGTTGTCTAGGGAAATATGGAAGAAATATATGGGTTCCGCCATCGTAATCAGCTGTGACGATGTAATATTGCGTTATTCAATTGTGACGTTATGAAAAATATCTGCCATAGCTTTGGAGAAAACAAAAATCTTCCATATATTTGGAGAAAACAAAAATCTGCCATAGATTTGGAGAAAACAAAAATCTGCCATAGATTTGGAGAAAACAAAAAAACTGCCATAGATTTAATTTGTTTGACGTTTGTAACGTCGCATTTGCCATAGATTAGGAATCTGCTCTGGATTTGGAACCCGCCATAGATTTGAGTCCTACATTATATATCTGCATATCCAAGGCAACCCTTTGCATGGACATCTAAATTGGTTTTGTTTAATTGTTGCTGGTTGTTGTACGGATCCTTTCAATTAACACCGGGCTGAATCTACTTTTGTTTGACGGTTTTATGAGGTGAAAGTAGATATTTTAAGTAAAAGACATTGAGACAGTAACACCGCTTTACAATTTTCAAAAAATGGATTGAAAAATGTAACAGATAGAAGAATAGAAATATCGACTGTAAATTCCATTTTGAATTTCATTGAAACTTTTTACTGATTTAGCGACAAATCATAATGTAAAAAATAAAGCAGTATTCTTACGAACATATGGCATATTGAATCGATTGAAGTTCGGTGTAAAGTATTTAAAGTATTGCATTGCATTTGTCTGAAATAAAATAAATCCACAGAGGAACACAGCACAACTATACTTGATAAAGGAATAACGCACATTTTAAAGCATAGGATAGAGCATATGTGCATAGAAGAAAGGAATTTGCATGATGTACGTTGTGTAGCCAGTAGCTTTGCTTTGGTATAGTATTCTTACCGTTTAATGCTTAGTTTCGATATTATATACATGATAATACATTCAGATGTTTCAGATCAACAATAACAATTAAGAAATTGCGATCTTTTAAATTAATGTGGGTTGCCAATGGCTCATGAGTGCTTGTTATATTCTAGATGTCTTTTTGCATTTCTGTTGTCATTTACTACTCTTTTGGTCATATTTAGAGAAAGAAAAAAAAACACGACAGCAAAGGCAAACATTTTTTTTTATTTTGAATATCAATGAATGTACTATTTTGAGCATACGACACATGTCATTTCCCGGCCATCAACGTATGGCGGGCATGGAAGTATTTCGCTACATTTGGATGCAACAGCGTATAACATACGCTTGTCAGTCCAGTTAGACGCCTTCTTCAATCTCTCAGCATCTGCATCGACACAGATATATTCCGTTGCAGATGCATGTCCAGGCCAGCCAGACATTAGGTACCCAGTATACTCTTTTTTCCAACCTCCTATGCAATCTTTACGACCAGGTATCATAATTGTTGTTGACCCTATTTTGGTATGGCAGACAGCACATGGTAAACTGTACTGATCATATTTGCTGTTGTCAAAAAGGGATTTTTTTATGTCGATATCGTGGACGTCAAAGGCGACTCCACCAACAAAAGCATTATTGTTAACTTTCTCGTCATAAGCTCCCCATTGTGGTTGTTTTGGAAGGCATAGGTGGTTAACTGCTGATCCTGATTTTATGTAAGACGATCCACCAGTGTATCCTAGAAAATAAAACTGATAATTGGATATAAATTCTAAAGTCGAAAGAAAATGCGTTTCGGTTACATAAATGAAATTTCATTTGTATAGAATAGGAAAATATTTGACATGTTTATCATCAGTAAAATAAATTAGGATAGTATAGAATGACTGCCAATGAATGAGACAACTTTCGACCAAATGATCTATAATGTATTCCACAATTTTTCTTCTTTTTTTACTTCTAATTCTTACTTCGTTTTGGTTTTTTTTTGCTAGCTTTTATTAACTCTTTCTTAATTACTCCTACTTTTCTTTTCATAATTTTATAACATAAAGTTTAAAAAGCCATATTTCAAAATTTTATAAAATTCTTGTTATTTTTTCATAGTTTTTGAAACGAATAAGGTGCCAATGTTAAATATATGAAAAGTCTAGAGAGAATTATTTCCCGCCAAATTTTCAATGGCTTATATCTCGAAAACGAGCACACGGATCCTTCATTTGTTTGTACTATTTTAGTTACTTTATTTATATCCACTTATATTTTTGTCCATCTGATGAGTTAAGCCTTTTTCAACCGATTTTTATAGTTCGTTCTTATGTTGTACTGTTATACCACTGTCCAAGGTTAGGGGAAGGTTGGGATCCCGCTAACATGTTTAACCCCGCCACATTATTTATGTATGTGCCTGTCCCAAGTCAGGAGCCTGTATATTCAGTGGGTGTCGTTTGTTTATGTGTTACATATTTGTTTATCGTTCATTTTTTTACATAAATAAGGCCATTAGTTTTCTCGTTTGAATTGTTTTACATGGTCTTATCGGTTCCTTTTATAGCTGACTATGCGGTATGGGCTTTGCTCATTGTTGAAGGCCGTACGGTGACCTATAATTGTTAATGTCTGTGTCATTTTGGTCTTTTGCGGATAGTTGTCTCATTGGCAATCATACCACATCTTCTTTTTTATATCAATTTATAATAGTCTTTTAAAAAGCTTGTTATTTTTTAAAAGAGGAGCGAACATCCTTAATTTCAGTCTGTGTTTGAGTTTTTTTAAGGAAGGGGGATTCTTTTGAAATGTTGCTAATGTGGTGCACAAATATGTAATATATTGGGTAATAGCAATACAATTGATTAAAGCATTATAAACAGTCAAACTACGTATTCAAGAGAAGACAAGTTGTTGAGCGTTTCTTCGGGCATAATATATTTAGAACACACTAGCTATAGCTTTGTGTGCATTACATGATAATAGAGTCATTCATCTCATTGAACCGACTGTAAGAAAAGTAAATAGAAATAATAATAATAATCAGTAATAATAATAATAATAAATTCTGTATTTAAAGAGAGTAACTCAATTAGAACTAGTCTAATTTTCATTGAGGCCCTCAGACAAAATACATGCATACAGTTAACATTCATACATTCATACATAAAATTACAATATATATTACTAGTATATACACAATTCAATCATTCAAATATACAGAGGGTAAAAAATTACAATATTTGATATAGTTTGGTTAAAGGAAAACAAATTATTTGACTTGCATATAATTTTCAAGAAAATGATTATAACTGTGTTTCTTGGATAATTCCACATTACGACATTTTTTTCATTTCGAGTGGTAAATTATTCCATACTTTGGTTGCAGAATAATGAACAGATTTTTTATAAAAATTTGTATTTGGTCTTGGAACAAAAAGATCATTATTAGAGACAGATCGTAAGTTGTGGCGTTGCACATCATCAATATTTAGCATTGCTAAGTAATCGGGTGTTAGTCCATTTACAATTTTATACATTAAAATTGATTGTTGGTATTTTATTCTTTTGGTAAAATATAGCCATTTTAAAGAAGAAAGCATGAAATTAGATGGAATAGAAATATTGCATTCCAGTATAATTCTTGCTACTCTTTTTTGAAGTTTTATGATTCTATCTGAATCTTTTTGTAACAAATTTCCACAAACTGAACTATAATAGTCTATATATGGTAGAATATATGCATTATAAAATAGTTGCCTTGTGTGTATTGGCAAATATACTTTAATTTTATATAATAGTGATATTTTAGATGAGATAATTTTACATATACGATCAACGTGATTTTCCCAGCTTAAATTTTCATCATGTCAATTCCAAATAATTTGAAAGAATGGACATTCTCAATACATGTTTCGTTGACGGTAATACATAATTTTTAAAGGTGTGTAAGTTTTTTTTTAACCCAATTTCATACACTTAGTTTTTTGTGCATTGATTTTCATACTGTTATTGTTACACCAAGATTGTATAGCATTTAAATCATTTTGCAATATGCTGTTTATTTTTTTAACGTTTTTAAATAAAAGTGTAAGGATTATTATTACCGTCGTAAACGAGTTCAGAATTTCTACTAGTACACGTTGATCTGCCCCATTGTATGTAACTTGCACCACCAGTTTCTCTTCCTGTAATTAAAAAGGGGAAACAAATAGAATAAGTACCACTAGCCTTTCAACACTGAGGTTGTACTAGGAATTCGAAACCCCCACACGGCAGGTGCGCTTGACACTTATCTTAATTGACCCCCCCCTTTTTTCCCAAAAATAAACTGACCGCGTCAAAATAGCACATTAGTGCTGAAAGTTGTATTAAACACCATTGTATCAATCAGTTAATCAATCAAATAAATGTCAATGATACATGAGTGTACTATGAGATATATTTTATACCACAGTTAATTTAAAAACAGTTATGGACATAAATCAATCACATCTGGCTCAAACAGTTAAGGACGTCACGTGTCAATTAAGCGACAAAAGCCGAAAGGTACATCCACACCTTGCAGTTGCATTTGTATATATAGCTATTATAAAAGGTTTCTAAAAATGTATTTAACCCCATGCACATCTATTCTACATATCCATCAGAAATGTATATCCCGTGTTTTTTTCCATTTCCATAAAAAAATAATATAGTCGACCTACCTTTATCGTCGTTTTTATTGGGCTCTTGTTTCAAACTTTTCAGTCCAGCCCAGATAACCTGAAACATCATAGAATCCATCTTATCAGTACATGCTGAATTTGTTTTACATACTGCTGGTTTGGGTTGTTCTAGGAGCAACAAGAACACAATGCATACGCGTACAGATGGCATAGTCATTATGTCAAAACATTCATTTACCACTGTGCCTTGGTTTGGCATTTGTTGCATTGTATACAAATAAAAATATATTTGTTGAAACCCAATACGTTATTTGTATATCAAGAGCTGTGACATATTGTACACGATATCTAATATGAAATTCGAAACGAAACCATTATATGAAATTCATTGTTTGCCAATTTACCTTATCATTTGCTGGAAATCAGATGTACAAAATATTAAATAAGCGAGTCTTTGCAAATTAAAGGTAAAAATGTGCCATAAAATAAAAAAAAAAAATAAAAAGGAACGACCCACCTCCCAAGTTTTCCCCCCACGAACAAATATTAACTCCTTACCAAATATAAAATTATATAAAGAAATTTATACCAATAAGGGCATCCGGACACGATCAGTGCAATATACGTGATTCCTGTTCTACATACGATACAATCTTCACATTACGGGATTAAAAACCAAAAATTAAAATGTAATATTTGTCAAGGTTATTAGGATCCAAAATTAAAACAGTTAAATTTTTACTTGCATCTCTTTTATTCCTCTAGTTGTGGGGGGAAAAGGGGGGGGGGGGGGGGTCGGAGGTCCTAATCCATAAATCCCGAGCTTAAAAACATGATGAAATCCCGAGGTCCCCAATTTAAAGAAATTTAAATTCAGACATCCCGAAATTCGAAAAAAGAATCCCCGGATCCCAAATGGACCAATTCCGAAATCTCGAGCTAAAAAACAGCCGATCCCGACGTCCCGAAAAAGGTCCTGCCCCCTCTCTAGTCTATATGACACGGAAATAACTTAATTGAAATGGAAAAATAATAAGCATATCCTACGTCTTCGCCGCCCGATGTGACCTGAAACTAAGGACGGAATAGTACAGCTTAGTTACTTAGTACATGGACCTGGGACTATTATATACTTATGTTATTAAATTAACAGTCCCGGCATATTACCACTACTTTATTTGTCCCTTATGTCGTTTTTCCGGAAAAGTAGTACATACATGTACATTATTTTTACACCTCTAGTTTTCTATGAAAGGACATATAACATTATAAATTCACATAAAAAATGATGACATTTAATTTTAAATTTCATCATTATTATATTGCGCTGCCTCATTGAGTTATTCATGCACGCACACAATTTTCATAATGGTAATCGGTCAAACCGGAAGTCCGGACTTGTTTTGTGATTATAACCAACATCGAACATCCTTTGTTCAGAACAAAAAACTTTCGCTCCAAAAATTGAAATGTGTAATGTTAGTATTCTAAGATTGCTTAAAAATACTACTTGTATTTGATACCTTAAAGCATAATGAACATATTGCATTCTCACCATAGTCCGAACTTGTTTTCATACATAATGTAAAGTGCACAGACAAGCACTTGCCGTGACCTGGTCCAAATTTACATGTACATGTACAAGATTTTTGTTGTTTTAACATCTTTAAAAGCTCTAAAGAGAGTCACCATACTGATTTTTTATGTTCGTATATGATATTGTTGTCTACAATTGACCATTTATATATCAATATGTTCCTGTTTAGTAATGGTAAACCCTTTAGATTATCCCGGACAAGCGAAAATAGTGATTGTCATTATGGATGCTTTACACCACTTCTGATCACATACCACGTCACAGTTTAACATTTATCAAATAAATATTTTCCATACTGATATATCTTAGCATGTCATTTTTTTATAATTATTTTATACATAATTTCATGCTTGCATCACATCTGAAGTGAAGATTGACCAATCAGATAATTAGATTGTGTTTATCTATTTGAATATTGGAGTTGAAGCGGTGACAAATCCTCGGGTTTTACCATATATAAGTACACAAACTTAAAACTCAATTATTTTTTTGTTGAATCATTTAAATTAAATTTGAGATCGTTTTTTCAAATCTCCTTATCATACTAGACATGTGTTTTAAACATCTTTGTTATATCTTTTACTGTTTGGTTTTAAATTGGAATTAGAAATTGTATTTTCCCATAGATTTTGAGGTAAAATCCCGAGAATTTCACCTCCTAGAAATTTCAAGCAGTCTGCACCAAAAACTTTTTCAACTACTAGTCCAAAGACCAATATTCCGACATTTTTCTTATTGGTCCAAGCAAAGTTTTGCAAATACTTACTAGTCCGAATGAAATTTTACTAGTCTGGGGCATCGGACTAGTGGCTAACCGTGCAGACTGTTTCAAGTGCCAGAGTGTTCAAAAATATCAAAATGAATATGTATTTTTGTGTTGCCTTTTGGCTGTCATTGTCAGATGGAGTGAGATGCACTTTGTTTACATCCATGTTTTTTTTCTCTCATTTCAATCGAGTAGGTGGTAGTGTCCATCCAGACCTGCCAATTTCTAATTGATGGAGGTTATACATTGTTTATTCAATAAAAGTACAATTTGATCTAATACATGTACTAAAGTTACTATATACATGATATATATTAGGCAGATGACACAAATTATTCAGAACATTTTCAGGGATCTCCATGACCAGTTTTATGATGACACACTGCCGGCGTTGAAATATCTTCCACTGTCAAATGACCCTCGCCATTGTTAAATTATCTTCTGCCATTGTAAAATGGTCCACGTCATTGACAAAATTTATTTTCATTTCATTAGCTGCCACCATTGATAATTATAATCCCAAGGGTCCTCCTTGTTACAGTTTTAAAACCCTTGGGGATATCGGGCTAAAGATCTCTTATCACTTGTACAATTAGATCGACACACCATGCATTCACACCTGACAGTAGAACACTGAATCAAGATAGACAATTAATCATGTTAATTGCATTATTTAATTATGTTTCAGCAAATGCTAATGAAAATTTAAATTGAAATAAGATATCTTAATCAAGTTAAAACGAAAAAAGTGAAAAAGTCTCAACAGTCAGAGCTCTGACATAAACAAGTCAGAATAAAATGACTTCTTCAAGTCAGAAAATGTTTTGACATTCTGACCTGTACGGGTCAATTTTTGTTTTGCGTAGTTTTCCATCGAGTCCGTCAAACCAGAAGATATTTTGAATTTGCCGCCGATCTAAGACACATACGATCACGTGGTTTTTTGCGAGAGATCACGTGTTTGAGAGTCGTTGTTTTGGGAGTTTCTCAAACGAGAAGTTATTGAAAATATAGTGATTATTTACGTTTTTTTATTGAAAATCTAGGTCAATGTGGTCATTTTCAGAAGGTAATACATATTACCTCCGTATTTTCATGGCCATTTTAATATTTTTTGCGTGTGAAGAAGGTCTTTGCAAGTGATTTTGTTGCTGTTTCATGAAGGCGCGTGACCTGTAAATACGGACGCGTGGCCTTTGAGATGACCTGGTGTCTGACAATTCTGACTTGTTCAGGTCAGAAAATGTTGTTATGATAATGAACTGTTATTTTCGGGAGACAACTCGTGTTGTCTTAAACAGTATTAACATTAATAACCAGTCAGTGCAATTTTAAAAGTAAAATTATTGCTTCGAGCTGAACATCATCACGTGATTTTTCTATTTTTAAACTCAATCATGAATTGACTTTTTAACCTTTCCGAGTTTGCGGCTTATAAATATATTTGTTTTTTCGTTTCTCCCAATGAGAAAAACGATCTTTTGAATATTGATATTAATGAAAATGAAATGAAATCGGAATAATTTTAATAAAGGAAAAGGGAAGGGAGGGTTTAACTAAAAGAACCGAAATATTTTTTTATTTTTATTTTAAAAATGATTTTAACTTGAGAACATTATAAAGAGATTCACAAAACGGGTTTTTCAATTATGAACATGGAATATGATATTAAAAACCAATCAAATGAAATGTAGGGTAAGTCTCCAGTGATCACCCTACCCCTGTCATTTGACAATGTTGAACAGTCGAGATCCCTGCCCCCTTAACTCAATTTTTTCTCTCTGTAAAGTATAATGAAATATACCAAGCTAGTCTCTATGGGTCGCCCCACCCCTTGTCATTTGAGAATGATCTTATATCTTGAAAATTGTCGAGATCCCCACCTGTAAACGGCCATATATATTCCTTTTTATAATGTCAAATTGATTTGAATGAAATATACCGGGCTAGTCTCTGGGTTTACCCCCTCCCCTGCCATTTGCGAATGTTCTTATATTTTGTAAACGGTCGAGATCCCCACCCCTAAACTATATATATTCTTGTATGGGAAAATAAAACAAACCCAATGTAATATAGGGGAAGTCCCTTGGGGGGGGGGGTTGTTGTTCACCCCTACAGTGTGAAAACATGTAAATGGTCAAGATCCCCACCCCTGAACCATATATATTAGTGTAAGGGACAACAAGACAAATCAAATGAAATAAAGATAAAGTCCCTTGGGGTCACCCCACCCCCTCATGTTTGAAAACATGTAAACGGTTGAGATCCCCACCCCTTAAGCCTATATATTATTATATGGGACAATACAACAAATCAAATGAAATAAAGGGAAAGTCCATGGGGGTCATCCCCATCCCCCTTTTTGAAATGGTCTGGATCACCACCCCTAAACCATATAATATTCCTGTTCGTCATTTCAAGAAGATTTGAATGACATACATGTACAGGGTCAATCCCTAATTATATGGCATATATGTTTTCCTATGAAGTTACACATCTATAATTCTTACCCCAGATGCTTAGCCACATAAAGCATTAACCTTTTATTCGAAATATAGATAGTCTTTGTTTCTACAGAAGTGAGAAGAACATTGGAAGTCAGTATGTTCTGACTTATAAAAGTCTGAATGTTCTGACTTATGAAAGTCTGAATGTTCTGACTTATGAAAGTCTGAATGTTCTGACTTTAATTTAATAAGGCCAGAAAGACTCAGAATGATCTGAAGATAATGACTTGTTTTTAATGTTTAGAGTATTTAAGAATATGAATGCTCTTGTCATGCTAGTACCATAAGAAACCCTGACAAGATTTTGTTCCCAAAAAAATATATATTAAGAATAACAAGTGTACAATTGAACATAAATTACAAAGTTATAAATGTTGCTAAAAAATCTATTTAAAAAACACCCAATAGATAGTTGTAGTGAAAATATTATGTATTTATATGTACCACTTCTTGAAGGACAACAAAGTCACCAAACTTGGTCTGATTTTCATAGTATTTTCTCCTCAACATTTTTTTAACAGAACATGATTTGACCTGTTTAAGTCAGTTTACAGAAAAAAAATCCGATCAAACTAGGTTTCTTCATCTTAGCCCCCCCCCCTTTTTTTTTCTCGTTATCTGAATCTGCTACTGTTGGGATAATTAATTTTTTTTAAGAAACAATTCAGTCAAATGGTTTTTAGAATAATGATTTTTTACAACCAAAAGTTCTATATGTTAACTTTACAGAAAAAAAAGTCATGAAAATACAGAAATAAAATAAATTTTTAAGATATAAATTTGATGAAATTTGTTAAAAAAAATACATTTGAATATAAAATATACCAAATACATTTTTTTTTATAGTCCTCAATATTGTGACTTGAGGGGACCATATTTCATCAGTCTTTTATCTGGTTTGTCATACATTTTAAAATCAATATGAAAATCCTAGACTTAAAAGTCGACATAAGTTTAGTTTTGACTGACTCTCTGAAGTCAGAACATGATTTGACCTGTTAAAGTCAGTTTACAGAGAAAATTAAATCCAATCAAAACTAGGTCTTCTTCTTCTTAGCCCCCCCCCCCCCTTTTTCCCTTTTATCTGAATCTGCTACTGTTGAGTTAATTAATTGATAAGTTTATTAGAAACAATTCAGTCAAATGGTATAAAATAATATATTTTACAACCAAAAGTTCCATGTGTTAACTTAACAGAAAAGAAAGGTCATGAAAATACAGAAATATAATAAAATTTAAAGATGATTTGATGAAATTTGTAAACAAAATATATTTGAATATAAAATATTAGTTCTCATTATTGTGACTTTATTATTGGGTGTCTTTTATCTGATTTTCCCATACGTTCTTAAATGCATATATTTATGACAATGCCGGACTTAACAGTTGTAATAATAAGTTAAAGTGAAGTTTTTGACTGACTCTTTGAAGTCAGAACATAATTTGACCAGTTTAAAACAAAATACATTTAAATATTGAATAATCAATATGCAAAATAAACTTTTTTATAGTCCTCATTAATTATTGCGCTGTATGGGGACCTTATTTCCACTGTCTTTTATTTGGCTTTTCCGTACATTTTTAAATCAATACCAAGAAACTAGACTTAAAAGTTGAAATAAGTTTAGATGGGACTGACTTTTAGAAGTCAGAACACTATTTGACCTGTTAAAGTCAGTTGACAGGAAAAAAATGTCCAATCAAAGTTAGGTGTTCTTCCTCTAATCCCCCTCCCCACTAAATATCAATCTGCTACTGTTGAGTTAATTAATTACTGATTTTTTTTTAGAAACAATTCAGTCAAATGGTTATTAAAATATAATTTTTTTTTGCAACCACAATTAAGTTCCATGTGTTAACTTAACAGAAAAGAAAAGTCATGAAAATACAGAAATAATACAATATTTTTTTTTTTTTTTAGATAATTTGATGAAAATCTTTAAAAAACAAAATGCATTTGAATATTGAATATATCAAATAAAAATTTTCCATACATTTTAAATCAATATGAAAATCCTGGACTTAAAGTTGAAATAAGTTTAGTTTTGACAGACTCTTTGAAGTCAGAACATGATTTGACCTGTTAAAGTCAGTTTACAGAAAAAAAAATCCAATCAAACTATGTTTCTTCATCTTAGCCCCCCCCCCCTTTTTCCCTTATTTGAATCTGCTACTGTTGAGTTAAAAAAAAATTAAGAAACAATTCAGTCAAATGGTTTTTAGAATAATGTTTTTTACAACCAAAAGTTCTATTTGTTAACTTAACAGAAAAAAAGTCATGAAAATACGGAAATAGAATAAATTTTTAAGATATTAATTTGATGAAATTTGTTAACAAAACACATTTGAATATAAAATATACCAAATACATTTTTGTATAGTCCTCATTATTGTGACTTAAGGGGACCTTATTTCATCAGTCTTTTATCTGGTTTCCCATACATTTTAAAATCAATATGAAAATCCTAGACTTAAAAGTTGAAATAAGTTTAGTTTTGACTGACTCTTTGAAGTCAGAACATGATTTGACTTCTGTTAAAGTCAGTTTACAGAGAAAATTAAATCCAATCAAAACTAGGTCTTCTTCTTCTAAGCCCCCCCACCCCCAATTCAGTCAAATGGTTTAAAATAATATATTATATAGACTAAAAAGTTGTAATAATTAGCTAAATTGAAGTTTTTGACTGACTCTTTGAAGTCAGAACATAATTTGACCGGTTTAAAACAAAATACATTTAAATATATTGAATATGCAAAATAAACTTTTTTATAGTCCTCATTATTGTGCCGTATGGGGACCTGATTTCCTCTGTCTTTTATCTGGCTTTTCCGTACATTTTTAAATCAATATGAAAAAAACTAGACTTAAAAGTTGAAATAAGTTTAGTTGGGACTGACTCTTTGAAGTCAGAACACGATTTGACCTGTTAAAGTCAGTTTACAGAAAAAAAAATGTTCAATCAAAACTAAGTCTTCCTCCTTTAAGCCCCCTCCATATCTGAATCTGCTACTGTTGAGTTAATTAATTCATAATTTTTTTTAAGAAACAATTCAGTCAAATGGTTTTTAAAATAATGTTTTTTAAAACCGAAAGTTCCAAATGTTAATTTAACAGAAAAAAAGTCATGAAAATACAGAAATATAATAAAAAAATTTTAAATAATTTGGAGAAATTTGTTAACAAAATACATTTGAATATTAAATAATAGTATACCAAATACACTTTTTTATAGTCCACATTTTTGTGACTTTATTATTGGGTGTCTTTTATCTGAGTTTCTTATACATTCTTAAATGCATATGACAATCCCAGACTTAAAGTTGCAATACTTAATTAAAGTATAGTTTTTTACTGACTCCTTGAAGTCAGAACATAATGTGACTTGTTCAAGTCAGTTTGCACAACAGGATTTACCTCAATGAAATATTAAGATATCAAAAATATACCAAATTATCTTTTATATATATAGTTCTTATAATTGTGACTTAATTTTTTGTGATTTTTTTCCCTACTTGTATCCATACATTCTAACAATCACATCACAATCATGATAATGCACAACTTTTACAGAACTTTGCAAGCCATTTAGTTTTTGACAGACTCTTTTAAGTCAGAACATGATTTGACCTGTTTAAGTCAATTTGTCCGAACATGCCCATTTGACCTGTTTAAGTCAATTTGTCTGAACATGATTTGACCTGTTCAAGTCATTGCAGAACAAATTTTCCAATCAAAGCTAGGTGTACTTCCTTTAAGCCCTGCTTCTGAATCTGCCATTTGTGAATTTATTTGATAAATGTTTAGAAACAATTAAGTCAAATGGTTATTTATTTTAGGGGATCTTACATATATTTCTTATGTCTGACGTTCCCATACTTTCATTTAATATCATATGTCAGTGCCCCACTCTAAAAATTTCAATAAATTTAGTTTTGGGCTGCCTGTTTTAAGTCAAAACATGATTTGACCTGTTTAAAAGAAAATGCATTTAAATATTGAATATACCAAATATTTTTTTTTTTTGTCCTCATTGTGACTTTAGGGGACCTTAATATTTTCTCTGTCCCATATCTGGCTTTCTCATACATTTTTAAATCAATATGACAGTACTAGACTTAAAGGTTGAAATAAGTTTAGTTTTGACTGACTCTTTGAAGTCAGAACATAGTGTGACTTGTTTGAGTCAGTTTGCACAACAGTATACCTCAATGAAATATTAAAATAATAAATGTTTTGTTCTTGATAAATTTAGCTAAAAGTGGATGAGAATAGATCCCTTATTTTTTCCTTGGAAGATTTGAAGTATTGTCATGGTACTAGTTAATGTATCCAATATTGTATTTTGTAAATCTTTTGATATTGACAGAAAATTGTATGATCCATTTTTTCTGCTTTGGTTTTTGTTTGTATTTGGAAATGATTGAATTTGATGAGATAAATATATTATGTTAAGATTCTGGAAAGAAGAAGGTATGATGAGCCCCACTTTTTAAACTCTTTGATTCGAAACTAGGTAATCACTATATTTTATGGAGATTGATAACAAAGTGGTAGAAATGACTGCTTACAGTCAGAACAAAAATGACCTCTCTAAGTCAAAATGCATTAAAAAGGGACATAAATCTTATTAGAATATGAAGATATTAAGTCACAATATTTTATGCAAAAGCTGACCTGTGGAAGTCATTTTATGATAAATTAAAGTCTGACATAAACTGACCTGTACCAGTCATATTCTGTTGAGTGCAAGAAGGGAGACAACACTTACATCAAATTATATCTGACCTATGGAAGTCATTTTATTCTGACTTGTTTATGTCAGAGCTCTGACTGCTCAACACATGCTTTGATATTGACTCAATTTGCAACCCCTTTTTAAACGAGTATAAAATAAGATATAAAACAACATAGTTTCATGCCAAATAACATGAGGAGAGCAATTATGGATAATATTTAATAACTTTTACAAGTTTAAAATTACATTGTAAATACATGAAATTGAATATTAACTGTAACTTGATAATTAGAGGAAATTTCGTATCATAGTTCCTATTTCATTTCTTAGTTTGCAATCAAATTGATACAATATTCATACCCGTAACCAGGGGGGGTTCGGGGGGATTTGGACGAACCCCCCCTTGAAAACAAATAAGCACTGTTAAAGTCAATGCTCTGTTCGAATTGTGACTTAAAGTCTAGTTTGTGAGTCCAACGAACCCCCCCTTGGAAATTCCTGGCTACGGGCCTGATATTTAGTACATTTTAAACACAATTTGTTCACTATACATACATGACATACGTGCTTTTTTTCTTAAGATAAAATGTAAAAAATCCTCTTTTTCTTTTAAAAGCATTCTTATTTACACTATGTAATACATATACTAAATTTTGTTATTCACTGCAGGGTTTGCAAGATATAAGATTTGAATTGATACCTACATTTGATATCAGTATTTATCATATGTTTAGTAGTAAATCAGGGTTGGCAAAGTATTACCCACCCGGGAATTCCCGGGCGGGAAAACCCGGGTTTTCCCGGGCTGGGCAATTCTCCCAGAAATGGGTAATAGTGGGCATTACTGGGCAATATGATATTTTAAGCTTATTTTAACAAAAAATAGTAAAGACTTGTTATAGTTTCATAGTATAACAGCTAAATACATACTTTTTATACAGATAACCATTGACAGTCATTTCTAGAAAGTTCAATTTCATTCTCTTCTCTATTAATTTTATATGTAGGCAGAATACAATATTTGCACATTTAAAGATACCTTATAATTAATTACCAAGTATTGTTTCAATAATCCAAACTTTGAAAAATGCATTTTATTGCAGTGTTTAAGTGAATTGTTAATTTTAATTGTTATACATTCATATTGCTAAATAAACACCCTACAGGGTCATGTCATTAACACTTATAAAATTGAAAAGACTGATTATTGTTACATAAACAAATCTGTGTTCTAATCTGAATAATTACTTATTAATTAGTGACAGTACATATACATTATTTAAATGGGATGTTTCTTTAGTACATGTAATTGTTAATTCTTAATAGGAACTATATTCATTTGAAAAAAAATGATTTATTTGCTTTCTATTTACAGTTTGCCAATCTAGACAAATACTAAACAAACAAAATAGGGTATAAATATCTTATTAAATGTGTTGCATATGTGTTTATTACTGAATCCTCTTTAAAATTCAGACAAATATTTTATATTACCCAGTATTGCCCAGTATTACCCACTAAAACCCAGTAAAACCCGGGTTTTCCAAGTATTTCCCACTGGGCTGGGCAATACTCATAAAACCCGGGTTTTTGCCAACCCTGTAGTAAATACAGTAGTTTTGCCTATGTGATAAATAGCCTGCTGTTTAATCCATATCGCGCAACTTTGATGAGCACCCTTTATCGCATACCCTTTATCACACCCCTACCCTTTATCGCATACCCTTTACTACACCCCTACTTTTTTTTTTTTTTTTTTTTTTTTTTTTTTTTTTTTTTTACATAAAGTCAGTTTTGTTGTTTTTTTTTGCTTAAGAAAAATTTTCCTCAAAATAGGTAAATTTTTTCAATGACGTCATTGTTTGGTATGTGACGTCACGAACGTCGAGTTTTCCTATTGTATGTGACGTCAAGAACGTCGAGTTTTCATATTTTTTGGCACACTAAATGCAACTATGAAAAATACAAAACACACAAATTAATACAATAATAAACAAAATATTTTTAAAACAACAGCACGCAAATTGTAAGGTAACCCAGGTGCTTCGGATAAGTAATTGAGCAGTTCTTTTAAGGCCTTTGAAACAAGACAAAAGTAGAACTGAAGGTAACCCAGTGCTATGGATCAGAAAACAGTTCATATAAAATAATACTCTTCTGTTGAAATATATGATAAAGTGTATAATACATGGCAAAATCCGTATCACATGCCGTATCACCCTCGACCAATATCATCCCTTGGGCTGATATTGGTGTCTCGGGATGATACAACATATGATACTGATTTTGCCATATATTATTCTCTATATATCAGGGTTTCCGCTGGCGGTCGCCATTTTCGCATTTGCGAAAAAATTATAATTGTGGCGATAAAAATTCGTCCTTTGAGAAAGAATTTGGCGAAAAAAATATATACAACGATTTATTTTCCTCCATCTTGTTTATTTACTTTTTTTCGAGTTTCTCGGACTTTACCTGATCAGACAATACTCGGAATTCACCTTCACCTCATTAAGATTTGGACAGAAAATCAATAATCAGCTGATTGCATTTTATAGCTATCGACAACAAAAGACTAATTAACATTGATTAATAAAGGTGTTGATTGAATTGTTAGACAAAATGATATGGTTAAATGGCTTCCACTAAATATCACATAATTTATTTCCCGCTTTGCGACGCACATGTTTGAAGCAAACTTTTGACATCTCCTCTCCTTTTAAAGATAGTTTAGAAAAGAAAGATGTTGTTGTGACGAAAAATGTTCAAACGCAAGAAAAATCTCCGATTTAAAACTTTAATTATCCTTTGACTTTAATATACCTAATTGATTAGGGAGACTACTTTAAAGTCATTTGAGTAACACACACGTGTTACAAGCATAGTTTTACGTCTCAACTTTTTCATTTACGATGGTCAAGGAAAGAAAACTGTCGTTATGAAGAAAAACTATCCAAAAGGTTGGGAACAACCCCTTGAATGAGAGTAACCCTTTAATGTTATGACTACACATGAAATGAGGGCTCAATTTCTTATGATAAAAGCTTTTATTTTGTTGTAAAAACCGCTTCTTTGTACAAAAGGGCACATTAGTATTTTCCTTTTAAAGAAACTTTCCCTACGGACTATACTGGTATTATATATATTATGACCAAAACATGTCCATTAATTTTGTTATATTCCAGGACTTATATCTTCTTTATTATTAAAGTATAGTGGGCCCCTCATTAGGAAAGTTGTTTAAGATACAAGAAATATTTTTCCCTTTTAAGTTAAAAAAAATCTGTTGTTTTAAAGTTAATGTTTAGTGTTTATTCATTTAAAAAGATGTAGACTCTAAAATAAGTTTGAGAGAATAGTCATAGACACAATGGGCAAAATCATCTTATTTAAGGAAGGGGGGTAGATCAAAGGTAAATTTTAAATGAAAAATATTTTTATGTTACTTGGCGAAAAAAATAATAAAGTAGCGAAAAATATATTGTTTTGGCGAAAGCAGTGGCGAAAAAAATAATTGACCCAGGGGAAACCCTGTATATATAATAAAAACATTTTCTGTTTATATTTTTTCAGATGTCAAACAATGTTGTGAAGTAACCATTCAGTCCTGGACAGCATTGTCCAGTCAGAGAGAATGGACAGTGTAACAAAAGGAGTACGACCCAGTAAGCTTGATGCCTGCATAGAAAACATCACAAGAACTTTGACACAAAAGAGTCAAGAAGATGAACCACATGAGCCATCAAACCAATCAAATTTTTATAAAACAGAACCATACCAGGCCACAAGTGAAAGCGATACTTCCTTGAAGATGAAAATACGGAAAGTTGGACCATTCCAGACTCCTGATGAATTGAAGCCTTATGAATGCCCAGTTTGTCACAAGAAAATAAGCAATCAGGCAAACCTTCGAACACATATCAGAACACATACGGGTGACAAGCCACATCGCTGTGGTATCTGTGGCAAAAGTTTCAGCAGAAATGGTACGCTTCAGACCCATCTAACTATTCATTCAGGCGTGAAATTATACAAATGTGAAATATGCGGCAGAGCTATTAGAGACAGAGGAAATCTTTCAAAACATATGAAAATACATCTTACAAATATCGCTACAAAAAAGGAAATTGATGAAACAACTGATTTCAGAATGCGACTTCCTAAAAAAGAAAATGGTTCCCTTCATAATTCACAAAGGGATGTTCATATGAGGGATCTTGACAGCAATACTTCCCAAATGGACATTCTAAAGAAAGAAATATACGCACTAAATAACTCACAAATAGAAAACTTGAAAAAGGAAATAGGGTCAGCAATAAGAGATTTACCGATTGAACCTCCCAGACCAAAATACCAAGCTATTCATGCTATTGATTACTCACAATCTGGTAGAAGTGGCAGTATGTCACCTGATAGAGGAGGAGAGACCAAGACAAATGAAGCATTGAAATTAAACATGTTTTCAAAACTTGAAATGAAGAGAAAAGAAAGTTCAACCACTCAGAAACTGGGTCATACTCCTGACAATAAGGTCACCTACAATTGTGGACTGTGTTCGGTGGCATTCCCTAATACTGATTCATATTTTTCACACATGATGGCACACGCAAGGGATCAAAGCTACAACCAAAGGGGACCAGAATTCTTAGATGATCAATTGCTACCTTGGAGGAAAATGAAGAAACAGTTGAAACAGGACCCAGACCAAAATGTATTTAATTCTGCTGAACAGGAGATGTTAGCTGCTTATGATCGAGAAATAAGAGCTTATAAAGAGCATCAAAGGAGAGCTGATGAAAAATTGAACAGGCTTCACATGGAACAACCGACAACCTCAGCGACGGAGGATGATGTCATGGATGAAGAGGAAAGTAGTATGACCTCTGTCGTCGAGGAACAAAAGGTCAAGGAGAAAGACAATTACAAATGTGGCATTTGTGGTGGTGAGTACAAGACCAAAGATAGCTTTGAAGACCATATCACCATTCACAAAGTGGATAAGCCATACCAATGTACTTTATGTCTGGAACAATTCAAGGAGCTTAGGGACTTACAAAAACACACAAGAAGCCACCGAGGTTTGAAACCCTACTACTGTCAAAAGTGCGGAAAGGAGTTTAATCAGGCCATTTTACTTGTCGAACACCTGCAGCGACATTCAGCAGAGGATCAGCAACCTAGTGGCAGCAATTTGAACGGCAATTTCAGCGACAGTTCATCCAAATTACCTCATCAACAACAACCTCAAGGGGAAAATCAAGACATGTTCATTGTAATAGAGTGACAACTGACAAGAAGATTTGGAAATTTTTTGTTGTATACATGTATTTCCAACAAAAATATCAGTTTGATTGCTATATTTTCCCTGTTATTGATATACTGTGTATATTGTCTTTATTAGGTTAGTGCTAATTACTGTTTTCATATTTTTTTGTTGCAGTTAGTGTATTTTGTTTTGTTTGTTATTTTATTACAATTTTTATTACATTTTTGTGATGTTCAGGTTGTATTTGTGGACCAAATTATATAACCACACATTTTAAGTTTGCATAGATCTGTACAAATGAAAATTTTTCTTTACCTTTTTAATTATCAAAAAAGACCTACATTTGTTAAGCTGTTTATGATTTATTGTAACTTGTACATGTTGTACAATGTATATATTATTAGATTAAGTTCAACCATGTACAAATGTATTTAACACAGCTTTTAGACAATTTTTTTATCAGGCCACACGTTTTAAAGATGAAAAAAAATTATATAGATACATATATATTGTTTTGAAAATAAAAGTAAACCAAATATATTATCATCTTTGGTATTATTTATTAAATTTTCTTAAATGAAGAAAACAAAAATTGCAAATTTAATAACAAAAATTCAAGATGAATCTTTTCAATTTTCTTTTTTAGCTTAACGTGTTTAAAAGTCTTTTCAATATTTTTTTTTGCTCTTGACTCTTTAAACATGCTTAAACTAAGCAATTCTGTCGTTTTTTTCCCACTCCTATAACATGTTCAGGTCCTATTTTGTAATAACACATATTTTATATATTTATTGTTGTACGTGCAGTTTTGTGATTACCATAATAACATGTAACTTAACTTGTGCCATATAACCACACTTTATTTTTACAATTATGTAATATTTTATTGAATATGAATCTCAGGAAAGAAATCTCATTCACAAATCACAAGGCATCATTTCTATAATTTTTTCCAATACTAATTGTTTTTCAAAACATTTGTAAAAAGGGTACATTTTTTTGTTAATTTGATTATTTATTTATAAAATGGGTATTTGTTTTAAGTGCTGCTATCCAACTGTTGTAATCGTCCAATCAAGATCATTAAAATAAGCATTTTGTTTAATCCTGAATTGACTCGAAAATTATGTTTTGATTCAAGTTACCTCCCCTTTTCAGGTCAGGCAGCACTATTTAGTACTGGTCACATTCAAGGCAGGGATACAGTAACAAGTAGTTAAAAACTACTTTACTTTATCAGTATTTTGTTCTAACGGTTTCTATTACCTGACCAAACAAACACATAATAGTTTATATATATATATACTGCATTTGAACTTCCTTTACAAAAAGTTATCCATTTTGAAAAATAATAATCCAGGATTTTCACAGGAAGATTGCATTGGCAAGGTCAAATAGAGGGCCAGCAGAAAAAACATAAAAAATATATATGAAAAACAACTAACAAACTGGAAATTGTTGATCATATATGTCATGTATGTGGACCTCCTTGACCAACCTTCTGGATTATTACCTGAATGTGTCACTTTAAGGACACTTGTCTTTTCTTTTCAACTAATGCTTAGTGTTTAAACTGCCTCTTTAATTTAGATAATTTATGAAATTGAACAAGTATTTATTTATTGCCTGCTTTTTCTTAATTGTATGTTGAACAATGATGCATTGGTGTAAAAATCAGTATTTGGTCAGAGTATTTCAAGTACAAGATAAATACATTTTCAGTGCTATATATATACGGCTAGTCAAGTATATTTACCATGTTTACATGTGGTGAATTTTATAATACTATAAGAACATACTGTAATCTGTAAACATTTAAACCAGGTACATGTACATCTATATGTGTATGTAAATATATATATAAAAATGTAGCATATTAGATTGCAGACAGTGCATAATTTGTATGTTGATATTACATGGTAAGGATGCTCTCTACTGAAAATTTTAATAAAAAAATAAAAAAATTCTCATTTTTTAAAATTGGAATTTTTTCTCAATATACCTTATCATTATGTGTCCAGAAAATATAGTAGACTAAAACACAGATAAGTTAACAAAAAATAAGAAATAAGAGAGTTTTAATAATTTGTTATGTTTATAATTATTGACAAAGATAACACTCTGGCAGTATTTCTGGTAAATTTGTATGTAAAATACAGAAGTTTTTTTTCTACTTCAAGAGAGTTTAGAAACATGTTCAGGGCATCCTTAATAAATATATTTACAGAAATATGATTTAAAGCTGTATTGATTTTTTGAAATTCATGATTATGATATTTCAAGAATTATATAAATGATTGTGTACTATTTTATGTATATAAAATGATTGTATATTAATTATAAATATTCATTATTAATACTCTTCCATTTAACAATTGTTGTTTGACTTTTGTGCTTTTGCTAGATATAGGGTTTTGCTGTTGCCATGTTTTATGCTGTGCCATTGTAAATGTTGTGTTTGAAATGTTGTTACATATACATTGTACACTTTTTATGCCATTTAGATCTGAATTTGTTTTTCTCATATCAATCGTGTACTTAAAACAATTTATATATGGATTATGAATATTTTTGAATAAGAGTTTTAAAGGATTTCTACGTATATACACAAAGGCAGGAACTTGAATTGTTCCTAGAAATTTTTTTCATGTCATTTACTTTCTTGGTTATTTAAGCTTAAGAAATGTTTGTCTTTTTACAATTGGAGTTGTCATCAAGTTGCAGAAACTTCTTAATAGGGTTCTGTTTCTATGTCTGCATTTTTTTTATGCAAAAACTTGCATTTAATATAGTTTTATAAGACGGCTTCGTATAATGCTATCATGTCGTCGTCATCGTCCGAAGACACATTTAATTTCCGGACAATAACTTTAGTTTTAGGGAATGGATCTTTATAGAATTTTACCAGAAGGTTCATTACTACTGAAGGAAGGTTAGGATTGATTTGGGGGTTATGGTCCCAACAGTTTTGGAATTAGGGCCCAAAAAGGCGGCCCAAAAAAAGCATTTTTGTAGTTTTCAAACAATAACTTGTGTTTAAGTGTATGAATCTCTCTGAAATTATACCACACTTTCAATACCATGAAGGAATAGTAAGTATTGATTTTGGGGGTTATGGTCCCAATAGTTAAGGAATAAGGGACCAAAAAGGGGGCCCAAAATAAGCATTTTTGTAGTTTTCAAACAATAACTTGTGTTTAAGTGTATGAATCTCTCTGAAATTATAACACAAGTTTCCATACAAAGAAGGGATAGTTAGTACTGACGTTGGGGGATTTAGCCTAAAAAAAATTGGAATAAGGGGCCAAAAAAGGGGGAAACTAGGTTTTTCTGGACAATTAAGACATTTTAAAAGCAGTGTAAGGGAGGCAATTCAAAAACATTTAACATGCAATGTTGGGTATGATTTACCTCCCTTACACTGCTTTTAAAATGTCTTAATTGTCCAGAAAAACCTAGTTTCCCACTTTTTTGGCCCCTTATTCCAATTGTAAATAATGTATAAAGAAATGGACTAATTGCAAAAAAATGGGGGGGGGGGGGGGGTAGTTTTCAAATTTTTTTTCCCCAAATTTTTTTCAAGAAATCTTTAATTGCACAATATTGTGCAATAGATTTGTAAGATTTTGACATTTGTTTTGTGTAATAAAGTAAATAAACCCATATTATGTCAAAAATTTGATCACAATCTAAATTCAGAGCTGTATCAAGCTTGGATGTTTTGTCCATATATTTTTGTACTTGCCCCAACTGTTCAGGGTTCGATCTCTGCAGTTGTATAACACTGCGCCCGGCAGAGCAACTGGTTGTTTTTATAAATGAGTAAAATTTGATTTTTTTTTTATAAAAAATGAAAGTTGATCGCCAACAGTTGGTAGATGGAACAGTTTAATCTATCTTGACTTTTACTTGTTAAATTGATAAACTAGAGACAAATGTACATCTCTTATTGTCCGTGAAATCGTTTTTTTATGTTAATGCATTAAAAGTATTTTTAATATCAAGGTTGTTGTCCAGTTGTGCTTCCACAAAGTCATTTGACAGTTTGTGCCATTTTTGTAGCAATATGCATGTTCTAATTCTAATTAATTCTGCTGAAATTTTAGCCAAATATTGTACTTGTTTTAGGAGTTCTTTGTGTGAACTTTTCATGAATCCCACAATATTAAAGTCTGGAGTAGCACTCTTCTTACAAATTAGCATCATGTATTCTGAGTACATTGTTATTTCAGAAAGCAGTATTTTTTTTATTCTAGTCTGGAATATTTTGGAAATTGGTAACACAATGCATTTAATTGAAGTGATCATTTGACTTTTAAGATTTTTTTTTTTTAATTCTATTCTCATAGTCATACCAATTATCAATTTTCATTATTTTCATTTCAATACAATGTTTCGAATTTAGATATTTCAGGAAGCTTTGAAAATGTGTTTTTTCTTCAGTACATTGTTATCAAAACTCATTTGTACATGTATTGAATGAGTATTTTATTAGAATTGAATAATACACAAAAAAATAATAATAGGAATTATTAAAAATATTACAAAGTTTTATTTCGACTCCGATCTAAAACTCTTCCTCTTCTGACATGTCTAAAAGCCATGAAAAGAATTTTTGCAAAACCAGGAATTTATAAAGGGGTTTTTACTACACTTTTTAGTACAATTTTACATGTAATTTCTTAAAAAGTATTCTTAAAATCATTAACATGTTAACCGGTCATATCATACATTTGTACATAAATTTAGAACATTATTTCCATTACTTCATATTTTTTTTCATTTTATGTATTTGACTGTTTGATTGATCAAAAGATGGATTAAAATGAAAACCATTTAGCAATATTGCTAGCATCAGGTATTTTCTGTTTAAAAATCTAACCTCATAATTTTTTATTTATTTTCTGTATACCTGTTTTAATGGACCAATTTATAAAAGTTGACTGACCAGTCTTGTAGACTGACTATGTTTGAGAATTGAGTTTATCACAGGAAATATGAATAAAGCATTAATGGAGTGGTCCAAGCTAGGGGAATCATTTGGGTTACCCAAGGATTGAAGAGAAATTATTAAATTACCTCCCTTTGATAGTTTCAAAAAGGGGAGATAACTTAGTAATCAAAGGGATATACTTTCAGATGGTCTTTTTATATATTGCAGATCTGACAGTATCAAAAAGCATAATTTTTTTGATTATGTAAATAGGTATATAAATATATGTGTTCTTTTTAGCAGGTATAATAATACATTATTGGTAGCTACGTACAACTCAGCATTGTTTGTTTCTAGTGTTTTTAACTGTATTATAGTTCATTTTTAACTTTGAGGTGATCTGTTTGTCCAGAATAATACAAGTGTGTCATTTTTGGATAATTTTAGTATAGTTATGAGATTATATTTTGTAGACACTCTTTTTCAGGCAGGGTAAAATCATGGGGACTATGAGAGGTAAAGATTGTTAATAGTACTTATTCAATATTTCAGGGACATATTTAAGATTAATTTTGAACCGTGTGAGCATATTCCTCTTTTAGTATTGTTTTAAACACAGTTTTCTTTCTTTATAAATATACAAATTGATATTAAAATGAATAAGGGGAAGAAACTATTAAATATG
This sequence comes from Mytilus galloprovincialis, assembly GCF_965363235.1. Taxonomy (NCBI): domain Eukaryota; kingdom Metazoa; phylum Mollusca; class Bivalvia; order Mytilida; family Mytilidae; genus Mytilus; species Mytilus galloprovincialis. The sequence continues at coordinate 9,717,401 of NC_134846.1, forward strand.
CTTTTCAATTTAACAATGAGAACAAAATTTAAAATCTGTTTGTAAATTTTTCTTTAGAGGTAACTGAATAATTGTTATGGAAACAAATAATTAAATTTCCTGTATTAGGGAATCAAGCTAATTGGGGCACACATATACTATAAACGGCATTTTTTAAAATTCTGGAAAATCATGATCCTTTTGTATCACATTGATGCAGCTTTATATTATTCTAAAGATCTGATTTCTGAAATGTTAAAAAATAATTCTTTATATCAATATCAAACAATTTTAACTTTAAAAGAAGTGAGATTATTTTTAAACCTTTTTTACACATTGAAAACGAATAAGGTTGTTAAAATTTAGATCCCAAATATTATCATTATTCATAAATTTTTATTAACGTCTATTTTGTTTACTGAACATCCATTTTAAATTTGTATTGGCATTAGAAATAAAAATTAGTAATTTTGTTTTTAATTTTAAATGATGTGGAAATATCATACCATATATACTCAAGTTTGATATTCTATTATAAAACAAACTTTTGACCATTTAGTGATATTTTTATTTTACAGTGAACAATTATTTTATTTATAATTTACCAGTTTAAAGGTGCTAACGTTGTACTTATTTTGTTTTAAGTCCTGATGACTTTATTGATATTATTCCCTTCATTTACGGTGATAGAAAATATGTCATGTTTCTCAGTGATGCCATATATCAGTTTTATTATGTGTCATATCATCTTGTTTTTGGTCAGTTAGTGAATTTTGTTTATTTTTTTTTACAGTAAAATAATGTTTTGAAATTTGTGAATTGATTTTATCATATCAAATGTACAGCAGAAATTCCCATAATGATTCCCTGGTGCAGTATGGTCATTGCCTGTATTATTAGACAGATAAATTGTATTCTGTTAATCATAAATCTATTCATTTCGAAAATCCAAAAAGCAAGATTTTCCTGTATTAAGATTTTGTCCATTGGAGTTGTCTTTCTTTGCACACAATAGTGTACACTACTTCATTTAAGAAAGTGATGTAGGGAAAACTTGAAAATTGAACTTAAGATTAAAGATATCTTTTATGAAGAAGAATTTCTAAATTGTGATATAAATTGATTGCATGAATAAGTTATACTTATACTATATAATATGATCTTCTATTCTTTGTTCAAATTGCATGAATTTTAAAATGTCATCAAAATTTATTATTCATCAGTTTATTGCAAAATCACTTCATAATAAACTCGTGAATAATTGTTTTGGGATTACAAACAGATCATGACAAGATGGCATTCTCTTATCTTAAAATATCAAAACTAGTTACTAAGTTTTATTAATAATGGGAAATGTTCTATTAATAAAAGTGATAGATTTGTTTTTCATAAATTGATTTTTGGCCGTTTAAATGTCAGGATTTCCACATCAAACCTGTTTGATAAATTTTAATTTGGCCTTTTCTTGTCCCGAATTTTTAAGATGAAATTACAAAATGGACATTTCTTTATGTTAGGAAAATCTTGTAACAGGCAAAACAAAAATCTACTGTATAACTTTCTCACTTATATTATATCAATTGCAACTGGTTATATCAAAAAGAAATATTCAATTTGACTTTGGTATTTTAGATCTACAAGAAATATGACCGTTTATAATGTGTATTCTGTTTAGATATTATAAAATAGTTTGATAGCATTTAAGTAAAAATATGTAAATACTCTGGTATGTGGACAATTGTCTTTGTTTATTTCACTTTTATATCTGTAATTGAGAGGTTGGTGAAAGTTTTGTTATATCAGACAAATAACAAAGTTTGGGAAATTGATTGGAGGCACTAGTTTTTTCATGGATTGTTAAATAAACTGAACAGAATATAACTTATTATTTAACATTGTGATTTATAAACAATTTTATATTTTCCATCTGATATTTTTTTAACTCCATGTTTAACAAAATCTTGTATTAATCTAAGAAGGTTTAACTTTTTTCATTATTTATTTTGATAAAGTGGACCTGAATAAATGCATCATTGGCCTTCCTTATCCCTCATTTTATCTTCTAAATAAATTGAGAACATTAAATCCTTCGTATGTATATGGGAAGAGACAAATCATAATTTTTCAACCAATTATTTAGAATTACAGGTAAAAAACATTTGAATATTTAAGATGTCATGACTTAAAAATTTGTGAAGATTGAAATCTTTGCTAATTGAACTTAGGGAAAATATAGAAAAAGCTTGCACTTCTAAGAAATAAAACATCTGAAGAAATTCAAAAGAGATGGAATTTAAAGTCATAAGAAACGAGTGACCGGTGAAAAATAATGTTCTTCCAATTCTTGAACCAACGCATACAAACATCATAAACTTAGTCTTCTGTACTCGAATTTATCATTTTTTTCGTGTAAATTTCGTATAATCGTCAATTTTTTTTCAATCGGTCAGTGTTGTTGTGAAAATATGGCAGGTAATTAAAGTTCGTGTTTTGAAGCCGGAGTTTAACGATTGTCACCTGTTTGTCAACAATTGACAAAAAATAAACAAAAAAGCATGGCAATTGAGCACGTGTTTAACATGTAAATACAGATAATAGTTTATTTTAAGGACATCCATGCGTATTGTGGTCACCGGATTTTTACGAGATGGGTCACACTGAGGTCACCATGCATACGGAAAATATGTCGGGGGAATTGCTTGCTGGAAGGAAGCAATTCAAATAAAGTTAACTTCTTCTAAATATGAATAAATTAAAGAATTTTCTTCAGAAAAAAGTATATGTACATAAGTTTTATAATGAAAACTATCCATTGAGTTATAAAAAACATTTGCATTAATTTGTTTTGACTTGAGGTTTCTTATGACTTTAAATGTGCCATGTATATTTGATTATTTATTAAAATTTCCAACCTACTATTACATTTATAATTTGTGTTATATGTCTATGTTATTTGTGCTGTTATTGCTTGTTGAAAACTTTGCTGCCATATTCAGTAGTTTATACATGTTTAGGTCTGTATTTTGTGCTGATAGTTATAGACATGTTGTTGTTCAATAAATATTAGAAATCAATCTGGTGTTATTTTACAAGTTTCTATATCACTGGTGGTAAGTGGATGGTCGTAACTTAAAAATACGACCCTCTGAATATGGGAGACAACTCTAGGGATAAGTTTTTCTTTTCTGATTTTTGTGCAGTAAAAGGTTCATTTGATTCAAACCGCTTATCTCATATACACTTATCATGAGTCGTTGTTATTGAAACCAAATTTGACACATAAATAAATTCCAATTTTCGTAAAATAGTCAATCAAAAATTGGAGCATGATGGTCGTAACTTTAAATTGTGATCGTCGTAATGTCAACTATTGTATTTTGGATGATGGTCGTAACTTTGAAAGATGACCTTAACTCAAGTAGTTAGACGAACTTTTATCAAATTATTTAAAAAGTACTGTACACATAACCATGTTATTAAACTCAGTTGTTATATTAAGATTACGGTACTACAAACAATATTATTTAATTTGTTACTCTGATAATGGTATGCAGAAATTATAAGTAAAGAATTATCAAACATACATTTTTGATATATTCCAAACGACCATCATTTAGGAGTAACAGTGAAAACTAATCAACACGCATTAAGCCAAATAGTATGTTAGGGTTGAGAATTAATATATTTTGTACTCTCTCCAATGAAGGAAAAACATCCTGATGCACTAAAAGTTATTCCTAAATATTTACAACGTTGAGCACTATCAATAAGTCTGTTATTAAAATAAAAATCATGTTTGATATGTCTGGCTGTCTTGTTCAAACACTCTGCCTTCTTTTGTATAATAATACTTATCAATAATAGTTTTTAGAATGAACATAATTTTATGGTCAGATGGTCGTGTTTTTTTATTTTTGGTAAACCCAATTTGGTTATCATCAATAATATGATATTTATTTAAGAATTAACAAAGACGTGTATTAAGAATCTTATTAAAAAGCTTTCCTAATGATTCAGTAACTGTAATTCCTCGATAGTTATTAAGATGGCACTGGCTACGGTTACATGGAAATGTAACAATAATAAAAATATTATTGTTACATTAGAGACTAAATGCCGGAATGCGTGGTTGGGTAAGGACCTGTTTAATGTAACAATAATTATTGAGGCTACGGTTACATTGCGTTATTGTTACATGAAAAACAGCAATGTACGATGGGACTAGTAATATGAACTAGATAATAAAAGTTGAAGACATTTATTTTATATTTACAATGCATACATTTATTACATACCATACCCGCAAAGTGGAAAGGGATTAATATAAGTTGTAAAACTTGTTTCCCAATCCACTATAAATAAATATGTTTAAACTAAACTAAACTACATACAATTTATTTACCGTAAATATTTATTTACAATGACAATTTCTACAAATCCAGTAAGTGGTTTTCAAAGTCCGACACATTTTTTATGAACGAAATTACGTCCTCCACGGATACGTGTACATACAGAAGTTCTTAGTACTTAAGTTACAGTTAGCAAACTTTGCTTTTGATGTATCAATTTGCGTCAAGTTGTATAGCTGTATGAAATTTATGCGGTCTCACTAATTAGCGACAACAAGAATTTTAGCGACAACAAGCGTCAACAAGCGACAAGAAGCGACAACAAGAATTATTTTAGCGACAACAAGCGACAAGAAACTATTTAGCGACAAGAAAACATGTTTTTTTTAATTAAAATTAATAATTGCAATAAATATTAAAAGAATATGCAAAAGAAAATAATTTTAGCGTCAAGAAAGTTAAAATTGATAGAAAAAAATGAAACATTATTTATCATCTATTATGAATAACAGCCAGTATTACGTTTAATTATTGTATTATGAGATTACTTTTCCTTGTGTTTTAGAACATATTATTTATATTTATATATATAATTTGTTTTTTAAAACTCTTTTCGTGCAATATATATTATGCTCGCAAAATGAATTATTTGTGCATCATTGTCCTGAAAATATTGACACAAATTGTGAAATACAAAGAACTGAAATCAAACAGGAGGAAAAGAAAATTGAAATGTGAATGTTTTCATCTTTTTATTTGTTTATTGCCTCATTAAACGATATTTATCATGTTTATGCATATTGATTGAAGATGAAAGGAAATTAATGACAATCTTGAGTTTTCAACAGGTGTTCACTATTTACAATGATTGTATATTCTGGCGCGTGTAATTGTATAGTCTGACGCGTGTACAAAGTTGAAGGTGTTAATTGGATGTTATTGTAGCAATAAAACAGGGGACACGCGACTCGTTAATCTCATTTGATGTTCCACATTGTGTGTACTGTTATTACCTTAGGGTGAAGCCACATCTAATGTTGTTCCTATCAAGAACAATGAATTATACTGTTAGAAAGGAAATAATATTTCATGTTTTTGTTTCGAATTGACATAACAAGAGTACACTTAGAGCATAGTATTAAGCAAATGAATCAAAATATTATATTCCATTATGCCCGGGCCGCTCCATATATATCTCCATTCGTTTATTCATACTTTGACTTTGATGAAAACAGATATATATATACATACATTATCTTATACAAATTCTTCATATTTAAAAATAAAAAAAAGAAGCTCAACTCAATCTCTTTCTTCTTCACAAATGTTAAATTTCTTCATCTACCTATACTAATATAAACTGCACAATCTCTTTCTTCCTCACAAATGTTTCATTTCTTCGTCTATCTATATAATAAAACATTTTAATTAGACATATCTGCTCGTATATTAAAAAAAACCCATTAAATACAAATTTCTTTATATCTAATAAAAAAAAATGTTTTCTTGTCGCTAAATAGTCTTCTTGTCGCTAAAATAATTCTTGTTGTCGCTTCTTGTCGCTTGTTGACGCTTGTTGTCGCTTCTTGACGCTTGTTGTCCCTAATTAGTGAGACCCAATTTATGTCTTGATATTGTTTCAGTTTCGTTTAGATAAACTCATCAAAGATACCAGGAATAAATTTTGTATATACGCCAGACGCGCGTTTCGTCTATGCCCGCGTCACACTGTCTCGATTTTTATATACGATGGGCACCCGAATGTGAGAATTGTTAGTACGTACGAAGTTGCTCCCGATTTCGTTAAAATACCAAAAAGTGCCGGAAGCAAGTACGATGAATAACGAAGTCTATACGATGGTGCCGAAATTATATACGATAGCAAAAGATGGACATACGAAGGTTAAACGAAGACGGGTATTTAAGCTACATATCTCAGCCGACGCCTACACGATGGACCACGAAGGCTACACGGTGGATTACGATGATGGCGCGATGGCCATACGATGTCTAAAAGACGTCGTGTACAGCTTACGATGCATTTAAATTATATGCCGAAGGCATCACGCGTTTTAAATTGTTTGATCAATATTGAATATATATTATATTGTACATTTACAGTCGGAAACCAGGTTGAAATAGAACAAAAGAATCGAAGCTCTTTGTTAGAGAAGGCGATAAATGTTTACTGTATTGTTTACTATAGTGACCAAAGTTTTAAAAGTTAATAGAAACAAACAAAATTGCAGTTTTCTTCTCAATTACGAGGTGTTTTATTTTAAAAACACCATTTGCATAAGTTTTCAATTTATCTAGTACATAGTTAAGCAGAACAATTAGATATCAAGTCGACGACATGGGTATCTTTCAAGTTGGATGAAGAAAATGCATAACCTCCGATTTTTATGAAAAAATTACCACGGACGGAAAACATATCAATCTATTAGTTCAGTAATTTTCGTGTCTGCCCTTCCATTATGTGACTGAAGAAAAAATTCCAAAAAATGGGTAACAAAAAGAGAAAATCGAATGCACCTTTTTATGTTAGGGCGTGTTTGAGTTGAGTATTTTGTCTTGATATCGTACAAAGTAAGAATATTTCATACATCGTCTCGCTTCAGATTCTATCATTTTTATATATTAAAGCTACAGGTTGACTTTATAACACAAAAGAATCACAGTACTAAAAGATGAAATATATGGGTCAAGTGAAATACCTATCTAATGAGTCACAATAACAGAGAAGGTGTGTTCGAATAGCTATTTTTTTACTGAAAGTACTTGACGACAGTCTTTCAAGTTGGATGATGAAAATGCATATCTTCGAAAAATTCTAATTTTTTGTGTGTGATTACTAGGGTTTATAGTCTTCATACACTAAAAAAATCTAGTCTGCCCTTCCACGAAATATTTAATTAGAATTTTTTTAAATGTTTATGAATTTTCGAAAATTCCACCTGACAACCGATCAGACAATAGTTTTAAGTTGAATCAATGCAGACAAGATTATTAACTGATGCTCATTAGCTATTTGATACATTTGTCTTTTAAAATACAACTAACATATAAGGATCGTAATGGTGCAATGTGGATAAATTTATCGGTTTCCAAGAGCAATATTGGTAGCGCGTCATCCCTACAATGGCTTCCATTTCTACGATTGTGAAAATGAACTGGCGTAATGGGGAGATAATTTTGACGATGTAGACTCCTGACTGTTTAATTTCTGGTTTAATCATAAGACGGAAGACCGTGGGCTGGAAGGGCCATGCATGGTGGGAAATCGATCTTTTTGTCTAATTCTTATAAAACTTAGTTTATTATCCCCTCGCCTACTACATGTTAGTTGCGTGTAGACAAAATTGTTATGGACACTCTAGAACCAAAATGCTCAAAACTTGGTATGGTGTTACTCGTTAAGAATATCTTAAGCGTTATTGACTTTAAAGTTCAAAGGTCAAGGTCACAGTGGCAGTTGTAATACAAGGCAATATCACCCTTGTGGACACTTTAAAACCAATATGCTTCAAAAGATTTTAACCACATTTGGTATATTGTTCCTCCTTGTAATGATCTGACATTTTTTACGTTCAAGGCCAAAGGTCAAGGTCATGCAGATGGACTTGTTTTTTTCCTTGAAATAGCATAATACACAGGAAATTGGTTGCTCATTTTTTTACCTGATGGTTCTAAAGACAATATTAACGGTATTTTCAGTTACTGAATGTTTTGGTTGATTTCTAAAAAAATAGTTTATGTATCAAATATGCATATTCAATTTACCATTTTCTGCATGTGTCATATACAAATATAGTGTCCATATTTGTCCCCAATATGTTACATACGAGGGGTGTCACGCTCGGCATGGCCTTGTTTGAACTGTAAAATGTGTGCCCTTGTCTGAATAATCACCCATAATTATGCCCATGTTTATTGATCTATCTTAAAGGTAAGGTAATGGGTTCGCTGATCCCTTTTATTCAAAAAGAGCTCATTCCAGGAGAATATCATAATAATATAGACAAAAGGAAGGATGTGGTGAAAGCACTAATGCGGCAAAACATGACATATAGAAAACAAAATGTTTATGGAGTAAACATTCGTGTGACAACAACTCAGACGATACATAAAAAATCAGAGTAATGAAGAAAAAGTTGGTTTCCCTATATACGTGTACCTGCAGTGTTGGTGTACGAGGCGCGTTTATGATTTTCATTATGTTACTTGATATGAAAAATTGACAAAAAATAATATTTTACTCGTAAAAGTAAATCCTGAGCCTGTAATAGCTGCTCTTCTTGTTCCATTTGAATTAATAGAAACAACGCTGTCGCCTTTCTTGTTCTCATTTGATCTATGGCAAAAAACAAAACAAAAAGGACAATAGAGCTACTTTTTCGCAGCTAGTTAGAGATATGCCTCTTTACAAATTGAAAAAAGCTGAGTTTTTCGTTTCTGTTCACTTACTTAAGTTTGACTCAACTAAATGTTATTAAACGTATATATACAATATGCTTATTACCACAAAACTCAGATCAAGTACAAATTTGGGTAGCGTCACTTTTACAGGTTTTGAGATGTGTCACTTTATAATGCTATATGCAAGCGGGGGCATTACCTGTGTCCCATGGACACATAACCATTTATTTTTTATCTACCAAACATTTTAAAAATTTAGCTTCTTATTAATTTTGCTTTCCAATAATATTGTTAAGATTAGTCTAGAACTTGTGATGTATTGATTACAGGATTGATTGTTGATAGCCAAACATCCAGTGGAAAATATTTAATTCATATTCTGGACTTATAACAAATTAGCAACCTAGATGGTGTAGATCAGGGCTGGGAAAGTTGAACTACCACAGGAAAATTAAAGTATGTTTGATAGGGACAAAAATTTTAGGCAATACCAGAATTGCTGCAAGTATTACATAAAATAACAGTCTTATTAAAATATAGATCTCCGATTTCGTTATACTACGTTACTGCATATATTTTAATTAGATTGATAAAATAAAGATTTGAAATCGACCCACATAAGGCATCAAGGCATACTATTTAAGGTCTTGTCAACTAGTTGTGGCTGTAAAGAAATCTCCTATAATATATAAGATACATGTATCTCCTTTAATATATAAGATATCTTATATAATTTCATTTTTATAAGATTTCTCATATATTATATAAGATATCTTTAATGTTATATGAGATATCTTTAATGTTATATAAGTAGTGTTGTCAAATCGTACACTTTTGCCTAACCGGTTACTCGGATAATCGTTCGACCGATTAACCGGTTAACTGGTAATTTGAGTTGGTGTTTGAAAGCCTTATCAATAGAACCCTACACATAGATATAAGATGTGGTATGATTGTCAATTTGACAACCTTTCATCAAAGTCATAAATACGCTTTTAGAATTGAAGTTTTTCCTTTAGGCTTGTCTGTGAGGATTCCATGCGAAGTTTGACTTTTAATAATCAAATTCATTGTATCAACTATTATAGCGTTTGTACCAACTTCAGATTAAAAAATCAAAAAAAAAATCGTAATCTCGTAGAATGGAATATGTCATATGTCTGAAACCGATTATTCTTTCCTTTTCTCTTGTTGTCTCCGAAAATAATGGGGTGTGTTTCAATTTGAAATGATTAATTATAAAAAAGAAGATGTGGTATGATTACCAATGAGACAATTCTTCACAAGAGACCAAAATGACATAGAAATTAACAACTATTGGTCATATTGTACATGCTGAACGACCTGTTTCTTCACTGTGTTTGCATTTTTCTTTAAGCATGTTACTCGTACTTTCACGTATACATTGAGTACATTCATATTGGTTTGCATTTCACAATTTTTGAATTTAAAGTAAGACTAACCCTTGCACTACGGAGGTTGCACATTTAAATGTAGGTTTACACAATATTAGATCGAAAATGAAATAATGAAGTAATTAGTAAAATTAAATCTCATTACTGATTTAAAGTTACTGTTAAAAAAACATGTTTACTAATTATGTTCTTAAAGATCCTGCCCCGAACTCTAATGAATTTTATGTTTTTAAGGATTAACAATAGCAATCAATATACTGGACAATTGATCTGTCAAACTAATTACCACGACGACAATTTTTAAATAAAACATAACTATTTAATGATTTGATTTTCAACACAAATTTATATCAAATCTATCGAAATTGAAAATGTCTGGTTAACCGGTTAGCGTTTTTGGTATTCGGTATTCGGTCGTTCGACTGAATAACCGGTTAACCGGTTACCCGTTGACAACACTATATATAAGATATCTTTAATGTTATATAAGATATCTCATAAAGTTTATATGATATACTTTATAAGATATCTTATATACTTTAAAAGATATTTTCTAAAGTTTATAAGATATCTTATGAAGTATATGAGATATCTTATAAAGTATATGAGATATCTTGTAAACAATTTTTTTTATAAAATATCTTATATAATTTATAAAATATCTTATATAGTTTATACGATATCTTATATAGTTTATAAGATATCTCATATAGTTTATAAGATATCTTATATAGTTTATGAGATATCTTATAAAGACAATTATATAAGATATCTGATAAACTATATAAGATATCTAATAAACTATATAAGATATCTTATAAACTATATAAAATATCTTATAAACTATATAAGATATCTTATAAACTTAAGGAGATATCTTGTTAACTGTATGAGATATCATATAAACTATATAAGATATCATATAAACTAAAAAAGATATCTCCTTTAAAATATATAAGATATCTCCTTTAATATATAAGATATATAATTTCATTTTTATGAGATATCTTATATATTATATTATATAAGATATCTTTAATGTAATATGATATATCTCCTAAATTGTATAAGATATCTTATATACTTTATAAGATATCTTCTTAAGTTTATAAGATATCTTATAAAGTATATGATATATCTTATACAGTTAATAAGATATCTTATATAGTTTATAATATATCTTAATATATAGTTTATGAGATATCTTATAAAGACAATTATATAAGATATCTGATAAATTATATGATATATCTTATAAACTATATAATAAAATTAACGGTACCAATTTTCTTGCACCAGATGCGCATTTCGACAATACATGTCTCTTCAGTGATGCTCGTGACCAAAATATTTGAAATCCAAAGCTTATATAAAAGATGAAGAGCTATAATCCAAAAGGTCCAAAAAGTATAGCCAAATTCGTGAAAGGAATCAGAGCTTTGCATGAGGGAGGTACATTCCTTAATTTATAATTATTTCTAATATTTTGTAACTGCAAATTTTAATAACAAAAATTCCGTATTTCATGCCAGTACCGAAGTACTGGCTACTGGGCTGGTGATACCCTCGGGGACTAATAGTCCACCAGCAGAGGCATCGACCCAGTGGTAGTAATAAAATTAACGGTACCAATTTTCTTGCACCAGATGCGCATTTCGACAATACATGTCTCTTCAGTGATGCTCGTGACCAAAATATTTGAAATCCAAAGCTTATATAAAAGATGAAGAGCTATAATCCAAAAGGTCCAAAAAGTATAGCCAAATTCGTGAAAGGAATCAGAGCTTTGCATGAGGGAGATACATTCCTTAATTTATAATAATTTCTAATATTTTGTAACTGCAAATTTTAATAACAAAAATTCCGTATTTTCATGCCAGTACCGAAGTACTGGCTACTGGGCTGGTGATACCCTCGGGGACTAATAGTCCACCAGCAGAGGCATCGACCCAGTGGTAGTAATAAAATTAACGGTACCAATTTTCTTGCACCAGATGCGCATTTCGACAATACATGTCTCTTCAGTGATGCTCGTGACCAAAATATTTGAAATCCAAAGCTTATATAAAAGATGAAGAGCTATAATCCAAAAGGTCCAAAAAGTATAGCCAAATTCGTGAAAGGAATCAGAGCTTTGCATGAGGGAGATACATTCCTTAATTTATAATAATTTCTAATATTTTGTAACTGCAAATTTTAATAACAAAAATTCCGTATTTTCATGCCAGTACCGAAGTACTGGCTACTGGGCTGGTGATACCCTCGGGGACTAATAGTCCACCAGCAGAGGCATCGACCCAGTGGTAGTAATAAAATTAACGGTACCAATTTTCTTGCACCAGATGCGCATTTCGACAATACATGTCTCTTCAGTGATGCTCGTAACCAAAATATTTGAAATCCAAAGCTTATATAAAAGATGAAGAGCTATAATCCAAAAGGTCCAAAAAGTATAGCCAAATTCGTGAAAGGAATCAGAGCTTTGCATGAGGGAGATACATTCCTTAATTTATAATAATTTCTAATATTTTAACTATATGAGATATCTTATAAACTATTACCCAAACAGAAAAATAAATGAACAAATTGCTTTCAAATCGTATTCAAATCTCTTTCAAATCGTGATTCTGTGATTTGTTAGTACCATTTACTTGCGATTCATTAAACAAATCATAAACAAATCAGAATTTTCCAAATTCCATAAAACTGATTTCTTTGCGATTTCTTTCTATTGTAAGATTTGTAAGCAATTTGTTTCTGTTTTAGTGTGATTTATGATTTGTTTACTTAGAATATCGTATGAAATAATTTGAAAGTGATTTGTTAACTTTGTAAGCTAGAATGGTGTGATTTCGTTATGATTTGTTAACTTATTATAAGAATATCATATGAAATGATTTGAAAATAATTTGTTAACTTAGAATATCATATGAAATGATTTGTTAACTTTGTTAGCTATCATGGTGTGATTCATTGATAATTTGCTACAATGAATAAAATGTTAATGCATTCCAATTTTCGTTGTTTATCTATCTCTCTAACTTCCGGTTGAGGTCAATTCAAATTCAAATACTGTTCTATATTAACTGAACAAAGAAGGTTGCAAGATGAGGAGTTTTATTCAGTCTATGAAAGATGACGGTGGTAAGGAATCTCTATATTTATAATTTCACATATTCAACTAATACTATTCAAATGTTATCCATTAAAATTTAGAAACTGTGCATTTCATTATCTCATTATAATCATGATAATTTTGTACTGTAAGGATTAATTGTCAAAATAAAAATGTGTAAACAGATCGAAACATTCATTTAAAGACTTGCTTCCAGTGCCAGCAGTCATAATACACTGGTAATTTTAATGTTTTAATTCTGCATGATGTTTACTAACCAGGTCCCGGGCAAAATGGGCAAAGTTATATTACAATGTAGCAGATTTTGACCAAGACTAAAAGCCATCACCTATTCGACATCATGCTACTAAGTACACGTGGTTGCCCATGTTTTTTTTTCAAATTTCGTTATCATAGTCAAATTCGGGAGAGAAGTAAGAGAAACTTACACAGAGTGAACAATTCGTCCCCACCGCAACCAAAGATAGTATTCCTTTTTATACGACCGCAAAAATTGAAAATTTTTTGGTCGTATATTGGTATCACGTTGGCGTCGTCGTCCGAATACTTTTAGTTTTCGCACTCTAACTTTAGTAAAAAATGAATAGAAATCTATGAAATTTGAACACAAGGTTTATGACCACAACAGGAAGGTTGGGATTGATTTTTGGAGTTTTGGTCCCAACATTTTAGGAATTAGGGGCCAAAAAGGACCCAAAAAAGCATTTTCTTGGTTTTCGCACTATACTACTAGTATAACTTTAGTATAAGTAAATAGAAATCAATAAAATTCAAACACAAGGTTTATGACCACAAAAGGAAGGTTGGGATTGATTTTTGGAGTTGAGGTCCCAACAGTTTAGGAATTCGGGGCCAAAAAGGGGCTCAAATAAGCATTATTCTTGGTTTTCGCACCATAACTTTAGTATAAGTAAATAGAAATCTATGAAATTTAAACACAAGGTTTATGACCATAAAAGGAAGGTTGGGATTGATTTTGGGAGTTTTGGTCCCAACGAATTAGGGGCCAAAATTAAACTTTGTTTGATTTCAACAAAAATTGAATAATAGTGGTTCTTAGATATGCCGAATCTAACACAATATACCACTCCTTTAGCCCCCCACAAAAAAAAAAAAATTATCTTTAATTTTTGACCCCCCATTTTAAAGAAAAAAAACCCTTTTTACATCCAAAATAAAAATTTTACCAACATTTTTGTGTGATTTTTAACTTCAAAATTAAGAAGAAAAAAAACACACTTTGTATTTATACCCCCCATAAAAAAATAAAAAATTTTTTTTGTAAAGAGCACACCAAAACCTTAATCCTGGGGTTTTTTATAAAACTTATTTTTTCCCCTAAGGGGAGTAGTATAGTACTTGAACGACTCCAGCGCCCCCCCCAAAAAAAAAAAATTTGACCCCCAAAAAATTACCCTCATTTCAAGTAAAAGAGCCCTAAATTTTCATAAAAAAAAAAAAAAAAAAAAAAAAAAAAAAAAAAAAAAAAAAAAAAAAAAAAGCAAAAAAACACCCAAAAAACACCAAATTTTCTTACTCCCAAAAAAAAAACCGGGATAACAGGCAGAGAAAAAATTCTGTGGGATTTAAGAAAAAAATCAATTTTTACTTTTAAAAATGAAACAACCTACAGCTCCTGATTTATATCCAGAATTACCTATAGAAGATGGACAAAACTATAGATTACAAAAAATTTCAGAAATAGAAAATTCTTTAAAAAATGAAAGAGACAAAAGAAATTCTTTATATAAAAAATATAAAAGAGGAGTAAACTTTACAGATGGAATAGATACAACTTTAATTTCAGCATCAGTTATTTCTGCAGGTATAGGTGTTGCTATTCCTATTTTATTACCTTTACAAATAACAGCAGTCGCATGCGGAAGTATTGGTGGTGTAATAAAATTAATAAGAAGAAAGCTTACTTTAAAAGCTAAAAAACATTACGAAATAAAAACTTTAGCAGAATGTAAATTAAATAGTATTAAAGATTTAATTTCTAGGTCTTTAACTGACAACAAAATAAGTGAAGAAGAATTTAAATTTATTTTAGAAGAGCAAGAAAAATTTAATGAAATGAAAAAAAATTCCCAAAAAGGAAAAATGGAAAATTTCCTAAAAGGAAAAAGTTTAACTACTTTAGGAGAAGATGAAAGAAAAAAACTTATAGAAGAAACAGAAAATAGAGTAAGAAACGAAATAAAAAAAAAAATGGAAAATCTATAATTTTTATAAACAAAATAACTTTAGTTGAAAATAAAAGTCCACCAAACTATGAATCAATTTTTTATTAAATAAATGGAAACAGAAAAAACTAAAAAAAAAATTCAATATATTTTAGAACAAGAAGAAACAGATGAAAGTTCTTCAGATAAAAATGAAGAAATACAAAATCACAAAGTGAAAATAAATGGACTTACAAAAAAACAAAAAGATAAACTTATAGAAAATCTACAAAAAATGGTAGATAATGAGTTTGACTATTTTTATATAAAAATATTTATATTAAAAATATTATTAACAGGTACTTTTTATTGGACATTAACAGATATATTTAATTAATTTTTTTTTATTTAATTTTATTTTATTTTATTTAATAAAATGGCAGAAGGGGGTTATGAGTTTGATAATCCTGTTTTTAAAATAGATGATTATGATGATGATGATTATGATGATGAAGAAAAAACACCATTAATAGATAATGATGATGAAGAGTTTCAAAATTATATAAATAAAGAATTTGAAAATTCAAGAGCTTTATCAGAAAATGATGCTAAAATTCGTAAAAAAGAAACTATAAAAAAAATGATTAAACAATTTTATAAAAAAAATGGTGAAACAACACGTAGTGAAATAGGTTTTTTAGTTAGAGAAGATTATAAAGGAAACCAAATATTATATGTAAAAGATGAAAAAGGTAATAATATTGCATTAACATATTTTAAAAAAGGAGTATTAAAGTTTTATAAATTTAGCACTCTTCAAAAAGAATACGGTGTTAATTTTGTCAGGGATGTTTTAGGTGTAGATGATTTTAAAATATCTGATAATTTAAGAGAAGCTAGAGCAGATTTTCAAGATTTTCAAAGAACGATAAAAGCACCAATTCGTGAATTCGATAATATAGAAATTCCATTACAAGAAATATCTACACAAGAAGAAGGACAAGAATTATTAGAAACAGCAAGTAATGCAGAAACATATGTGAAAGAAATAGAAACTTCATTTATTGAACAAGGAACATCTTTAGTAGATAATGAAACACAAACAGAAATGACAAAAAGAGAGATGGATGGAATAATCAGTGCAATGACATCAGTAAAAGAAGAGATTGCAAATGAATTAGCAAAACTGAATGAAACAAATAAAGACTTAGCAAAAGAAAATGCCAAATTAAAACAAGCTAAAGAAGACAATTTAAAATTACAAATAGATAGAATAAGTAGTCGAATGAGAGAGTTGGAATCTGAGAGAAGTGCAAGAATAGAAGTAATTAATATTTATAGAGAAAAACTACGTAGTCAATTAGATAGATTTAAACAAACAATACATAAAATTTTAAACGAAGACAGAACATTAGGTGAAAGAATAAGAACATTATTCAGAGAACAAGGAATAACAATAGTTAGTGTTTTAACTGCTTTTGGAATGATTATTGGTGTTATTGTTGAGGCATTTACTGGTTCTCCTTCTCCTTCTCCTTCTCCTTCTCCTCCATCAAAAGGTGGTGGTGTACAAGACTGGATAAAAAAACAATTAAAAAATCTTGGAAAACTATTATCTTTTCTTGCAGGAAAATTTGCAGCTGCATTACCAGGTATTATAGGTTCTATTGTTTCTTGGTTATTGTCTGCAACAAAAGACGTAGTAAATTGGTTTGCAAACAACTTATGGGCATTGCTTATTTTAGTTGTTAGTTTATTGTTTACTGCTGCTAGAGATTATTTGAAAAAATAAAGTGCTGTAAATCCTATTACAATACTTACAAATATTATTGCTTGTTTATTATCTTCATGATCTTCATGTTCAATTTTTTTTATTGGATCTATTTTTGGTTCTTTAGGCTTTTCATGTTTTATAGGTTCTTGTGGTTTTACAGGTTCTTTTGGTTTAAAATCAACATGATCAAAATTTTTATTATTTAAATCATCATTTAAACCGAGTGTTTGATTTTCTGTTGCAATTATAATTTTATTATTATAACCAACAATACTTCCAATTTGTAAAACCATATCACTGGGAGACATATATAAACCAAGTCCATAAGCATAATCAACTTTACTTCTTGCGTATTTTAAAACATTTTGATAATTTGAAATTTGTGTTGGTAAATCAATAGGACTATTTATTACATCTTGTACATTTGCTAAGAATTGTTTTTGTGCATCAAATCCTGTTCCTACTTTTAAAATTTCTGTTTTTGTTTGAGATTGTGCACCTAACAAAGCCCATACATAAATTTTAATACTTTCATTAATACGTTCAATACCTGCTCGTGTAAAACCATTACCATTATCTAAAATAAAAGTAGTCCAAACCATGCTTATATCTTTTTCATGTTTAATAGTATCATGAATACTAAAAAATGGTCCTTTACTTCTATGTTTTTGTCTATATTCATCACTTGGTTTATAATATTGCTCAAAACTTCCTAATCCTTGACATGATGATTCTAGTTTTTGTCTCCAATCTGTATTTGGAGAAATATTAAATTCATCACATAATTTTTGATATACAGCTTTGTCATATGAGTTCTTATAATAACAGAAAGAAGAATCTGTTGGTAAAGGTGATTTAAGTTCTTTTAAAATTCTTGCAATACAATAATATAAATGAAACATATAAAAAGACTTTGTAAGATTTGAAGTATTTTGTATATGATCATTATAAGAAATCCCACATCCTGTACTTGCACACCATACTGCAAAGTTTAATTGACATTGCCACCAATCAAATGAAGAATGAATCCATGTATTCCATGGTTCGTTAGTGTGTATTGATGGGTTTTGATAGTTTTGAAATAAATCAGGAAAAGCTGTTTTAAAGTTCTCTTTTTGATTTACAAATATTGTTTGATTTACAAGATTTGTTTTTAATTGATGATCTTTTTCAGAATATTTAATACCTGGATTATATGAAACATTAGGATTATATTTAAATTCTTTTGTTATCATTTTTTTATATTAAAAATGTTTCATACTATTTCAAATATTGATAATACAATAAACTTAGAACAATACATAAATAACAGAAATGGAAATAAACGTATTGGTTTGAAATTTATAAGATACAGTATAGGTTGGTATAATGTTTATCATGGGTTTATTACAAAAACCGGAGAGGAACAACAAAGGATTATGAATGGTTATTATAGTTTTCAACAAATAGTGGATGAATTTCAAAAAGAAAATATTGTATTATCCGTAAATGAAGCAAATGGTATCGCTTCATTAAACACTACTACTGAGTTAAAGATAAGTAAGGGTTTGGGAAATATGTTAGGGTTTAATAATAAACGTAAATTCGAACCTGATGAATTACATTATGGAAACAAATTTGTGGATTTTGCTATTTATAAATCATTATATATCCATTTGGAACAAGTTAGCACTTCTCATAATTATCTTGATGGTAAGCCAAGTACATTATTGGCTGTTATTCCAGTCGAGAATAAAGAGTTTGGTGAAGTTATAACAGCGAGATTTGAGCATCCGGAATATAAGTGTTTAGTAAATGATGTTATAACAGAATTGAAATTAGAAATAAGAGATGAAAATAATAACAAGATAATTAATCATTTACCAATTAATTGTGTTTTAGAAGTTATATAATTTATTTAATAAAATGAGCATACTTGGTGTTAAAAAAAAAAACGTAGAAAAAGAAATATTAAATATGAAGAGTGAGCTTCAAACAATGGATACTAAGGATAAAGATTTACATCGGAGTGTCGCTGCCCTAAGCATCAGAGTTTTAAATGTTGAAAATATAGTTGGTAATATTAAAAATAAACCAGACAGAAAAATAATAAGTATATATGCTGGAATTGATGGTCCAATACATGGAAATAAAAAGTTTAATTTTGGTGTTGGTGGTGGTTATTATGTAATGAACTTTCCAGGACAAATATTGGGTATTAGTTTAGTAAGTTTAAGAACAAACACAGATATTATAGCCATTAAGATGATTGTTAATGATAAGTCAACTAGTTACATAATGAGTTTGGATAATGGTGTCACACACGGTTTTAATAACTTTTATACACCTTTTGAAGTTAAGGCTGGAGATTTAATAAGTTTTATTAGTATGACTAATAATTATACATGTATCAATACTCTAGTATCAGTGGTAATTGAATTATTTTTATAACAAATTTAATCCTTAAAAATGTCGGCATACGGAAACAAATTAAATCCTTACAGAAAAATAAGAGAACCTCGTGGTGTGAAAGGTATTCGTCAAAGTGTATCAATAACAAATAATCCTTCAACTATTGATCAAAATCAACAGCTATTAGTGAGATTCCCCAATCTAAGCAATAATGATGTTATTGTTCCTGGAACAACCAGATTGGCATTTGAAATAGAACTCACATCTACAGACGACAATGCAACTATATATCAAAACATAGGAAGAGCAATAGTTAAAAAAACAACAATTCGTATAAGTGGAAATGAAATTATGTCAATTGATGATAGTGATATTTATCATTGTTATGTTGATTTATGGAAATCTACATCTGAACGTTTAAATATGGCATACCAAGGTATTGGTGAAACAAACATGTTAAAACACAGAGTTGGCGCGGATGACAAAGCATCAGACATAGGCGATGAAGCAATTGCAACTGCATATGGTGCAAGATTTTGTATCCCACTTGATTTTGAACTATTAGAAACTCATATGCCTTTTTATCAAGCAGGTCTTGGTGATAGACTTGAATATGAACTTACATTTAATAATTATAGCAATGTTATTAAATCAACAGATACATCTGCAAGTTATACAATCAAAAACATTTGTTTAGAATTTGATATGGTTACTGATGCAGAATTAGCAAGACAGATAAGACAACAAGTTGATGGTAAGATGGTTATTTTATACGATAGAATACTAAGACATAGAAAAATAACCAAAAACAAATCTGATACATTGTGGAATATAAATTTAAATGTTCCA
Source organism: Mytilus galloprovincialis (assembly GCF_965363235.1). NCBI lineage: Eukaryota > Metazoa > Mollusca > Bivalvia > Mytilida > Mytilidae > Mytilus > Mytilus galloprovincialis. Next base: position 9,737,878 of record NC_134846.1, read on the forward strand.
GCTAGAAGTATGAAAGGAATTCTAATGTTGTTCGAAGATCCAGAAAGAACAAGTACCGAAACTTATTATAATCCTAACATAACAAAAGTAGAAATGACAATAGAAGGTGTTCCAAATCAACTATACAGTCAAGGAATGAAAGCATATCAACAATGGGATGAAATAAATAAATTCTTTGCTTTAAATTCAAAAAGAAATAAAACAACAGAAGAAGTTTTAAAGGATTTAAATTTATCCTATACAACATTAGAAAAATATCTTACAACTAATTATGCATTATGGTTAGATTTACGTTCAACAGATGACAATTCGTTACACGGTTCAGGTAGAAGAATTGAAAATGCTTCTGAAGGTATTACTATCCAAATAACTAAAACAGCAGGAGCAAATAAATTAATAAATGTTTATCTGTTTGTTATACAAGATGCACAAATTAATTTTGAAGATGGAAGATTTAAAGAAGCTAATTACTAGAGGTTCCCCTTTAAAAATGGAAGAGATACACTCCGATTCCCTTTATGAATTACCAAAATATCCCCATTGTGCTATTATATGTGGACAAACAGGATGTGGAAAAACAGAGTTTGTTCTTGATTTATTAGAAGGAGAATATAGTGAAGTGTTCAAATATATAGTCATACTTTGTCCAACCATCCAATGGAACAAAGCATACAAAAATCGTGAATGGATTGGTGATGTTAGAAAACCAAAAACAAAAAATTTAATAATTGTTAATCCTATTGTTGAAGTGAGAGAAGCGAACGGTTCCCTTTATGAAGAAGAGAAGCTACAAGAACTATTAAGAATGTTCTTTAAAAAATATGCTGGTCATTCAACATTATATATCATTGATGACTGCAGTGCAACAAAAGAACTAACAAAGAAAAAAGATATGTTGTCCGAGCTTGCATTTTCAGGAAGACATGCGGAACAATCAGTGTGGGTCATTTCACAGAGATACAACTCTGTTTTAAAAGATTTAAGAGAACAAACAAAATGGTTATGTATGTTTTACACAAAAGATAGAGATAGTTTTGATAATTGTCTAAGAGAAAATGATGTTATTCCTACTTTGGAAGAAAGACAAAGAATAAAGGAAGAACTTAAAAAAAAGAAACATCGTAAATTAATATTAAAGACAGATCAACCTACTGATTATTGGTTACTTAATTGATTTTTTTTTTAGCAATTCTCAAGTAATGCTTAAGTAATGCTTAAGTAATGCTTAAGTAATGCTTAAGTAATTCTTAAGTAATTTAACCAAAATAAGTAATTCTTAAGTAATTTAACCAAAATAAGCAAAATAATGCTTAAGTAATTTAACCAAAAATAAGCAATAAAAAAAGCAATGCTGTTGGAAATACTAACAATTGCAACAAACACTGCAGTCTTATCATTGGTTGGATATGCTGTATTTAATTTTTTTAAAGTTAAAAATAAATTATATCCGTTTTTTGAAACGTATAAAATGAATGCTGAAGAATTATTAAGTGAGCAAATTGTGGAAAACATAAATATTGATGATGAAGCGAGCGGAGTGAACGGTTCCCTTCAAGAAAAAAAACGCGAAAGATTATCAGCTGTTGTTGCTGGTGGGAGTAGTAAACAATATCTGGGTAAAGAATTACAACTGTCAGATATTGATAAAATGACAACAGAACAAATAAACAAACTATACTGTAAATATGAAGCAAGATTGGGAGCTAGTATGACCAAGACATTAGGAAACTCTTTTATAAATTTATATGTTATGGGTGTATCAAAGTTTTTCAAAGTTGTTAATCCACCAATTTTGATACAAGACTTAGAGGAAGATCCTTTTATCAATAATGTTTTAACTAATACATGTTGTGAACTGTACTATAGATATGGAATGTATCTTGCTCCTTTTACTGCAATATTAACAACAGCAAGACATATTGAACCACTCGCTTCGCTCGATTTCCAAAAAAAAGATGAAAAAAATGACATAAAAAATGATGAATGAAAATCCTGAACAAAAAGAAAACAAAGAAGAAAAAAAAGAAGTATTTAAAAAACCCAAACAAAAAGACCCAAAAAGAGTAGCTGCTGGTAAGAAAGGTGCAGAAGTAAGAATAAGAAATGCAGAATTGAGAAAAAAAGAAGTGGAAAAATTAAAAAAAGAAAATTCAAAAATCAAACAAATAACAAAAGATTCTGATACAGAAACAGATTATGAATCAAACGAACATATTCCTTCGGTTGAGAAACACTCCAGTTCCCTAGTTGATTACAAATTTGTACTTTTTTCTATAAGTATTGTTGGATTGGGATTGTTTTTTTACAACCAAAGTAAGAAACCAGAAAGAATGATTAAAGAAATAACAAAACCAGAAAAACAAAAGAAAGAAATTGATCCTTTTGAATTTAATTAAATTTAGTACATTAAAATGACAACTCAAAAAGACGGAAAACAAATAGCAAATATGTTATATCATGCTGGAGTGGAAACATTGTTAACAGTTGGATATGCAGAAATAGGTAAAAAGGTATTAAGGAGGCCAGCACCAAAAGTGGATTTTAATATGAATGATGTTGTAATGTTATCCATTGATATATTACTTGCAATGGCAACACAAGATATGTTGATTAAGCAAGGTATTATACCTGCTGATATTATGAAGTAATTTTTGTTTTTATAAAATGGCAAGTGCTTTAACAATGATGCTTGGTGGGGCAATAACAAATGCTTTTGCATTTTCAGGGAGTAATTATTTATTTTCACATATGGGTAGTAATGCAAATGAAGAGAAAATAAGACATGATAAAGCTATAGAAAAATTAGAAAAAGCACAAGCAGAATGGAATAAAAAAAGAATACAAAAATTAGATTTTATAAATGAACAATTACAAAAGGAACATCATGCGGTTCAGACTTTTGATGATGTTGACCAGGCAATGAAACTATACTATCGTGTCACGAATAAAAAATTAACTTCATTATCACCTAAACCTACATTAAGTGATTTTTATACTCCATCAGAAGACCAGAAAAATAGAGAGATTGCATTTGTTGTTGGTGGTATGGCATTAACTGGTTTTATTGTTTGGGTAATAAAATAAAAAATAAATACAATTTACGTTTGTATGAAAAATTGGAAAAATAAGAAAAAATTGATAAAAAATAGAGTCCCTAATTCCTGTACTTTTTCTGTTTTTAGGGGTATAGAGAAATAATAAAATAAAATAAAAAATTCTTAAAAAGAAATTTCAGGACATGGTTTTTCAAAAACAAATTCATAAACTTTATCTGGTCTAATAAAAGCATCCCATCCAGCTGGAAATTTAGATAACTTTTTACCTTCAAACTTTTCCATTACTTTCATTTGTTGTGGAGTTAAGGGACATTCCCAATCATCTCTTAAACAACATATTTGATAATTTGATAACATTATTCTTCCTAATATAACAATAGCGTCAGGATCATCTTTCTCAGTATAAGCTTCAATCATTTTTTAGTCTTTTATTTTTTAAAATGAAAATTTAAATTATATAATTTTTAATATCCATAAGGAAAACTTCTAATTAGATTTTCATTTTCACAATATACCATTCTTTTATCAAACATATAATCATAAGCTTTAACTTGTTTAACTGTTTTAAGTTGATTATCTTTTCCTATTTTTATGTTGTCATATTTTACAGTTTCATATTTTTCATTTTCATCAGTAACTATTTTTATTTTTTTATCTAATGTAATCTTTTCTTCAACTTCAGCATTTAATCTAAAACCTTTACAACAGCTAACTAGTTTTTCTGTATCTAGTTTCATAGAATAATCTTTTGGACCAGCAGATATAAATTGTTTTATATGATTAGCGTTATGTTTTGAAACAATTTCATCTGTTAAATCTCCTAATTTATTTCCCATCATACTTTCTATCTTTTTACAAGCTTCAGAACCATCATCATTATAAATACAAGAATCTGTATCCATGTATAAAACTCTTTCTTGTAGAATATCCAATAGTTCGTATAATTTTAATCTAGCATGTGCTGTTGTAAACAAAGCTATATAAACATTTACACTTGGATTAGGTTTAGAGTATTCTTCTTTATTTTTATATTCTGTTAAAACAATATCTTCATCTAATATCATAGTACTTATATCTTTATATTTTTCATTAAATACTATTTTAGTTATATGTTCTAAAGTAAAACAATATTCTTTTTGTGTAAAATTATCTCTCATACCAAAATGTCCCCATAAATTATTTAAACATATTTTAGCTATAAATCTTAATCCTGAATTGTACTTAACTTTGTCAATATCTAGATCATAAGCAGTATTATCTATAATGTATTGTATTTTTGTTTTACATTCTTTATCGTTTTTACAATCATTTTTACAATATTTAGGATCACATTTACATCCTGAAGCTTCTTGTTTATATTTCATAAACGTATCTACATAAAGTTTAAATATATCTGTAGATGTTTTTTCAAAATGTTCTAGTTCATATATTTTTTGTAATTTATAACCTTTTTCTATTGCTTTATCTATTTCTATTGTAGACCATGTACCTACTATAACTCTTTCCTCATCAGAATGTATACATTTTTCATTTTTAATATTTTTACATTCTTTACATCTTTTTATTTCATGTATTTTATCATGTTTATTTAAAGTAGGATCGCTTGACGCATCTATGTGTTTACATTTAAAAGATATTTTATTCATACATGTTCTACATAATCCAAAAAGTAATTTATGTGTATTATCACTAGTTGATTGTTTATAAGGTAAAACAGGGTGATACAATCCTTTAGGTGGTAATATTTTACATTTCATTATTCCGAAATAATTCCTATGGGGATTTTTTATATAATCATCTACAGAAATATCTGTATATGTAATAGGATGTCCTATAGGATATTTACAATATTTATTTACTGATGGATACAGAGAACAAAAATCTACATATCTACCTTTTAAATCAGAAAGATTATTGTATAATTGAATAGTTTCTGTTCTTCCTCCATAAAATGCATCTCTTTTATCAATAGGTTTTAAATGTGGATCAACTTCAGGATATTTTTGTTGATCAAACTCACATTCCCATATTGTATGAATTTTTACATTTGGTTTTAGATAATCTTCAATAGTTTTAAGTCTTTCTTTAGTTTGGTCATATAACTCTTTCATAGTTTTTTTATTTCTATCTTTTTTACATATTTCTTCAGGACTATAACATTTTGTACATCCATGCCAATAACATCCAAAAAATTCATAAACATTACGCATTTTATTTTCTCTATCATAATAATAACCATCGACTTTATAACATTTATTATTAATGAATAATTTCTTTTCACCTCCTCTTTTAGCATGTTGAATCATTATATTATATTCTAAAGAAATATACTCTAACCATTGTATTGATTTTTGTGAATGTACTTCTTTAATTGTCATCTTTTTGTGAATTCCAATTGTTTCATTTGTCAACATTAATGTTTTAAATATTTTTGTACAACATTGAGCAATTGTAATATATTGAAATGGGTCGATACAATTATTGGTTATATTTAAAAATAATTTTCTATATAAGGTACAACCTTTGGCAAGAATTAATACATCCAATAGACAATAATAAAATATTTCTTTATAGAATTTAAATTCTTTTTCTTTAACTTTATTATACCATTCATCAAATAATTCTTTATTTTTAATTGTCATAGTATTATAACCAAAATATTCTTTATCAGGATAAATTCCCTTATATTTTTGATTCTCTGTTGTATTAAAATAATGTGGAAAATAACCTTTGTTACCCACAAATCCAAATGTTTTTGGGAAAGCAGCTAATCCACATAATGTAAAATTTATAGAATCTATGAATCTTAAATTTATTCCTTTAATAAATATAAATGTTAATTTTAATCCTGAAGAAATAATACTATGTTCAATTTTATTTTTTATTATCCATCCTAAAATCGGTTGCATATCATAACCTTTTCCATAATGTGAAATAAAAGTGTAGTCTTTAAATTTGTCTCTTATGAAATATTTACAAAAGTTGTCTATTACAGAATTTCCTATAGGGGTTTCATATTCCCTAAATGGAATTTTTTCTACATCACTAAAACAATCATCTATGTTTAATTCTAACAAGTTTAAATTATCAATATTGAAATCACATTTAAATACTTTTACATAGTTATTTTTAAAACAATAAATATTTTCTAAATCGTAAGCTATACAAAAATTCATTATATGTATTCCTGTTTCTTGATTTGCTTCAAAATCAAAATATATATATTTATTATTTTTTACTTGTTTTGGTACTGATGGTTTCATATAACATAAGTGTTCTTCATTACTTTCCGTGTATTTTTCATAACATATTAAACATATTTTTTCACCACATTTGTGATTTTTCCCTATAGGGCCTGTATATGTTTTGTTACATTTATCACAAATATGTTGTTTTCTGATAGTTGTTACTGTGTTATCTTTGCATGTATGTTGTTCAGTATAACCAATTAAACATACTTTACAAAACCTACGTTTAGCTAAAAATCCTGTTATATTTGTTATAGTGTCAAAGTGTTCATCATGATAATATAAATATATTTGTTCATTATATTCTTCATTACCATTATATACAATATATTCTGTACTATTTGATGTAAAAACAATTATCCTAATATTAAGATAATTTTCAAAAGCTTTTAAATCATCTAAATTATTACCTTCTTCTTTTATTTCTACTCCTGATTGTTCATGTAAATCTTCAGCAACTCTTTTTTGTAATGGTCTACCCTCTTTAATGTGTTTTAATTGTGAGTTTGTAAAATTTTCTAACAACTTGTTTGAAGCTAAAGAAGTTACAATTGCCCTTGATAAACATATTGTATCATCATTTTTTATTTGGATAATACTTCTTTTATTTATGACATCTAATATTTTTAAAGCTTTACCTTTTCCTCTTTTATTGGGTATAATAGTAACTTCAAAAATAACTTCTTCTAAATTTAATTCTTCAGCACTATTTAATAATCTTTCCATTTGATCCATGAATAACTTTTTAACTGTATTATATGTTCTTATAGGCCAGCCTTTATGTTTAGTACTTATGATTTCATGAATAGGTACTATTTTAATTCTTCCATTAGGGTAATCTTTTATGGAATAGTCTACCATGTGATCAAAAGCATTTGTAAATGTTTCTTGTTTTTCATCCTTTAGACTAATTTTATAATTAAATACATAAATACTTGCTTTATGTTTATATTCTTTTGTCAAAACAAGTTTATATGAATCTCCTAGCTTGGATAAAATTTTATCCTTTTTTGCCTCCATTTTTTAAAAAAACATTTTAGTTACTTAAAAATGTCTAAAACAAATCTAACAAATAAATTAGCAGATGAATTACATCATAGAGTTATAAAATCTTTTCCTAAAAGACGTGTTTATGTTAATTCAATAGATCAAACATGGGCAGTTGATTTGATAGATATGCAACCATATTCAAAACAAAATAAACACTATAAATATTTATTAGCAGTTATAGATGTTTTTAGTAAATATGGTTGGTTGATTCCATTGAAAAATAAAACAGGAGTAGCAGTAAGTGAAGCATTTAAAACATTATTTAAAGAAAGAAAACCAATGTATATTTGGTCAGATAAAGGATCTGAATTTTATAATCGACAAGTAAAAGAATTGTTAAAAGATAATAACATAAAGTTATATTCAACTGAGAATGAAGAAAAATCTAGTGTAGTGGAACGCTGGATAGGAACAATGAAACAACATATGTATAAATACTTTACTGCTAATGAAACTTTAAAATATTATGATATACTAGATAAATTAGTTAAAAATTATAATAATACAGTACATTCTTCAATTAAAATGGCACCTGTTCAAGCAAGTAAATTAAAAAATGAATTAACAGTGTATAAAAATTTATATCCAGAAAAAGAAGAGAACATTAAAAAACCTAAATTTAAAGCAGGTACTAGAGTAAGAATAACAAAAAAGAAGGGTAAATTTGAAAAGGGTTATACTACTCGTTGGACTAAAGAAATATTTGTAATTGAAAAAGTTTTAAATACAATTCCTTTTACTTATAAAATAATTGATTTAAAAGGCGAAGAAATAACAGGTTCTTTCTATGAACAAGAATTACAGATGACTAAGTTTTAGATCTTTCTAAATGAAAGGTGCCACATGTGGAGCAGGGCCCGCTTACCCTTCCAGAGCACCTGAGATCACCCCGGTTTTTGGTGGGGTTCGTGTTTCTCAGTCTTTAGGTTTTTTTCTGTGTTGTATTTTGTGTTCTGTTGTTTGTCTGTTTGTCTGTTTCTTTTTTAGCCATGGCTTTGTCGATTTACTTTTTACTTATGAGATATAACGTCCCTTTAGTTTTTCGCTACTCCTTTACTTACGGTTAATTTATTACCAAAACAATAATCAGTTTCAAAATTTTAATTTGAAAACAAAAGTGCAATAAATACATACAAGTCAAACACTATAAACATAATATAACTGTTCAAAGTTATTAGAACTGTCACATCCACTAAAAGTTACCCGGTTATGAATAACCGTTACTATGTCCCACCTACTGATCATGTATGATCACTCCTTATATGGAATAAGAAAATCAATAGTAAAGAGTTGTCCCACCTACTGATCATGTATGATCACTCCTTATATGGAATACAATATCACATACATATCAAACTTCTTGTGACGGAGTAAGTCCATCATCTCCTGGAATAATGTCTACCTGTCTCCAAATGGTGGCAAACTTATCAATTGCTAACATTTGTTTGATAAGTTCTTGTTTTGAAAGAATATCATTGATTGAAACATTAATGTTCAGAAAACCTTTAAATCCTTTAAGTAGATTAGAAAGTTGTCTTAATTTCCGAGCATGAGGTATAGATATATCTATCTGAGTTGATAACCATGTGTCCCACGTTGTATTGACCTTTGCCGAAATAAACCAGTCTCTCAAAGCATTAAGGAAATCACCAAAAAGAATGTTAAACAGCATACCTTGGGCGTTATGTCTTCCCAAGTGTTTGTATGCTTCTTGTAACTGTTTAACAGGGTCGCCTTCTATATTAAAACTAAACTTTTGCCTCGAAATTGTCTTTGATAAATCCGCCTTTCTGCTCATTAGAAAGGTGTGAAGTTCTTCAGGGGTCGTGATAGTTTGCTTTTTTTTCTTTCCCAGTTTTTCTTTAAATAAGTCCTGCACCTTTCTTTTCGGAGCTTTTGGAAGTTTAACCGGTCCCAAACTCTTAGCTCTTTCGATTGTCTCAATCATGCTCTGATAGTAACTGATATTTTCTATCAAAATGTTACTTTCTTCTAAACTCCATGACCAGTTCTGTGGTTGAGGTTGCACCTGACACTCTTGATTTTCCATTTGTATTTCTTTTGTAGAATTACTTTCTTGAAACATTAATTCACGTCTTCTCACCACTGTTAATTTGAAACGAAAGACCGCACCAGTCTGCTATATGTTTACATGTGATGACAACATTGTCTAGGTAACATGTAAACATACTCTTGACAACCATGTAAATATTTCCAATGATCGATTTTGTCTATAGCACTTCACAAATGTAAAAAGCAATTTAAGTTGTAGTAGTATTGATCCGTTTTATTACTAGACTATATTGATAAAATTAATTAAAAATCAAGGTTGGGGCGCACTGGGGAAATTATTTTTCTCTTAAATCCCACAGAATTCTTTCTCTGTCAGTTCTCCCGGTTTTTTTTGGGAGTAAGAAAATTTGGTGTTTTTTGGGTGTTTTTTTTTTTTTTTTTTTTTTTTTTTTTTTTTTATGAAAATTTAGGGCTCTTTTACTTGAAATGAGGGTAATTTTTTGGGGGTCAAATTTTTTTTTGGGGGGGGGGGGGCGCTGGAGTCGTTCAAGTACTATACTACTCCCCTTAGGGGAAAAAATAAGTTTTATAAAAAACCCCAGGATTAAGGTTTTGGTGTGCTCTTTACAAAAAATTTTTTTTATTTTTTTATGGGGGGTATAAATACAAAGTGTGTTTTTTTTCTTCTTAATTTTGAAGTTAAAAATCACACAAAAATGTTGGTAAAATTTTTATTTTGGATGTAAAAAGGGGTTTTTTTCTTTAAAATGGGGGGTCAAAAATTAAAGATAATTTTTTTTTTTGTGGGGGGCTAAAGGAGTGGTATATTGTGTAATCTAACCGCGTATTTAGATTCCTAATTGTTAGTCCCGTTTTCAAATTGGTCTACATTTAGGTCCAAAGGGTCCAAAATTTATATAAACTTAGTTTGATTTTAACAAAAATTGAATTCTTGGGGTTCTTTGATATGCTGAATCTAAACATGTACTTAGTTTTTTATTATGGGCCCAGTTTTCAAGTTGGTCCAAATCGGGGTCCAAAATTAAACTTTGTTTGATTTCAACAAAAATTCAATATATGGGGTTCTTCAATATGCTGAATCCAACCATGCATTTAGATTTTTAATATTTAGGACCGGTTATCAAATTGGTTCACATTGAGGTCTAAAGGATCCAAAATTGAACTTTATTTGATTTCATCAAAAATTGAATTCTTGTGGTTCTTTGATATGATGAATCTAACCATGTATTTAGATTTTGGATATTGGAATACCACAAAAGGATGGTAAGAATTGTCTTTGGAAGTTATGGCTCAAACTGTTAAGGAATAAGGTGCAAAAAAGGGGGAAAAGGGTTTCCAGGTTAATGGACAATTACTTAATATAATTAAAAAGCAGTGTAAGGTTGGTAATTGAAACTCATTTTAATATCTCACCTAAACTGCTCTTAAATTATGTATATTGAAAATTTGCCAAAAACTTTATTATTAATAAATTCCATTGGAAATTTGCCAAAAACTTTAGGTTAGGGAGCTACCATTTGATTTTTAGGGGGGGGGGGGGGGGCTAGGATGAAAATTTGTGTCCTGCATTTTTATTTTTCACTCTATTCTGTCCTGCCTTTTTTTTTTTAGTTTATCCTGACTTTTTTTTTACCTAAATTGTCATCCTGACTTTTTTTTTGCAAGTGTCTCGTCCTGCCTTTTTTTTTACTCAGAATTCCTGTCCTGCCTATTTTTTTCAAATTTCATCTTAGCCCCCCCCCCCATAAAAATCAAATGGTAATGAACTTCATTGGAATTTGCCAATATAAAATGTTGCATTGGAGTTATCTTTCTTTGTCCAGAATAGTAGTTAAATTAATTTAAATCATGATTGTATGACATTTTATATTTTATGATGTATTTAGATGAGTAGTTATTGTTGAAAACTCCATAAGAAATTTGAATTGAGATCATTTTTGGAATAAGGGAAAGGGGGAGGTGAAAAAAATTGGTGGGGTTCAGTTTTTCTTATTTCAGATTTCAGAAACGAAAAAGAAAATTTCTTCAAATATCTAAGGATCAATATTCAACAGCATACTGAATTGCTAAAAAGCAAAAAAACAAAACATTTTAAGTTCATTAGACCACATTCATTCTGTGTCAGAAACCTATGCTGTGTCAACTATTTAATCACAATCCAAATTCAGAGCTGTATCCAATTTGAATGTTGTGTCCATACTAGCCCCAACCGTTCAGGGTTCGACCTCTGCGGTCGTATAAAGCTGCGCCCTGCGGAGCATCTGGTTACAATTAGAGAAGTACAATGTAGCTTTTTAAGGTAGACCTAATTAAAAAAAAATCTAAGCCTAAGCACACCCTGGATTTTTTCTCAAGTAAACCTTACCTATTCAACTTCCCATTGCACCTAGTGGCGAAATAAGTATTGCCGTCAAACATTTTTTTATTAACATTTCCGTAAGGGTGGGGTAGGGTGTCCGACCCCAACTCTGGACTTAATTAAAAAAAAAATCTAAGCCTAAGCACACCCTGGATTTTTTCTCAAGTAAACCTTACCTTTTCAGCTCCACATTGCACCTAGTGGCGAAAAAAGTATTACCATTGAACATTTTTTATTCACATTTCCGTAAGGATGGGGTAGGGTGTCCGACCCCAACTTTGGACCTAATTAAAAAAAATCAAGCCTAAGCACACCCTGGATTTTTTCTCAAGTAAGCCTTACCTATTCAGCTTCACATTGCACCTAGTGGCGAAAAAAGTATTGCCGTCAAACATTTTTTATTAACATTTCCGTAAGGGTGGGGTAGGGTGTCTGACCCAAACTTTGGACCTAATTTAAAAAAAATCTAAGCCTAAGCACACCCTTGTTTTTTTCTCAAGTAAACCTTACCTTTTCAGATCACATTTCGCCTAGTGGCGAAAAAAGTATTGCCGTCGAACATTTTTTGTTAACATTTCCGTAAGGGTGGGGTAGGGTGTCCGACCCCAACTTTGGACCTATTTAAAAAAAAATCTAAGCCTAAGCACACCCTGGATTTTTTCTCAAGTAAACCTTACCTATTCAGCTTCACATTGCACCTAGTGAAGAAAAAAGTATTGCCGTCGAACATTTTTTATTAACATTTCCGTAAGGGTGGGGTAGGATGTCCGACCCCAACTTTGGACCTAATTAAAAAAAATCTAAGCCTAAGCACACCCTGGATTTTTTCTCAAGTAAACCTTACCTTTTCAGCTCCACATTGCACCTAGTGGCGAAAAAAGTATTGCCGTCGAACATTTTTTATTAACATTTCCGTAATGGTGGGGTAGGGTGTCCGACCCCAACTTTGGACCTAATTTAAAAAAAATCTAAGCCTAAGCACATCCCGGATTTTTTCTTAAGTAAACCTTACCTATTCAGCTTCACATTGCACCTAGTGGCGAAAAAAGTATTGCCGTCAAACATTTTTTATTAACATTTCCGTAAGGGTGGGGTAGGGTGTCCGACCCCAACTTTGGACCTAATTTAAAAAAAATCTAAGCCTAAGCACACCCTGAAATTTTTCTCAAGTAAACCTTACCTTTTCAGCTCCACATTGCACCTAGTGGCGAAAAAAGTATTGCCGTCGAACATTTTTTATTAACATTTCCGTAAGGGTGGGGTAGGGTGTCCGACCCCAACTTTGGACCTAATTTAAAAAAAATCTGAGCCCAAGCACACCCTGGATTTTTTCTCAGTAAACCTTACCTTTTCAGCTCCACATTGCACCTAGTGGCGAAAAAAGTATTGCCGTCGAAAATTTTGTATTAAAATTTCCGTAAGGGTGGGGTAGGGTGTCCGACCCCAATTTTGGACCTAATTAAAAAAAATCTAAGCCTAAGCCCACCCTGGATTTTTTCTCAAGTAAACCGTACCTTTTCAGCTCCACATTGCACCTATTGGCGAAAAAAGTATTGCCGTCGAACATTTTTAAATAACATTTCCGTAAGGCTGGGGTAGGGTGACCGACCCCAACTTTGGACCTAATTTAAAAAAAATCTAAGCCTAAGCACACCTTGCATTTTTTCTCAAGTAAACCTTACCTATTCAGCTTCACATTGCACCTAGTGGCGAAAAAAGTATTGCCGTCAAACATTTTTTATTAACATTTCCGTAAGTGTGGGGTAGGGTGTCCGACCCCAACTTTGGACCTAATTTAAAAATAATTTAAGCCTAAGCACACCCTGGATTTTTTCTCAAGTAAACCTTACCTTTTCACCTCCACATTGTACCTAGTGGCGAAAAAGTATTGCCGTGGAACATTTTTTAATAACATTTCCGTAAGGGTGGGGGCAGGGTGTCCGACCCCAACTTTGGACCTAATTTAAAAAAAATCTAAGCCTAAGCACACCCTGGATTTTTTCTCAAGTAAACCTTAACTTTTCAGCTCCACATTGCACCTAGTGGCGAAAAAATTATTACCATTGAACATTTTTTATTCACATTTCCGTAAGGATGGGGTAGGGTGTCCGACCCCAACTTTGGACCTAATTAACAAAAAATCTAAGCCTAAGCACACCCTGGATTTTTTCTCAAGTAAGCCTTACCTATTCAGCTTCACATTGCACCTAGTGGCGAAAAAAGTATTGCCGTCAAACATTTTTTATTAACATTTCCGTAAGGGTGGGGTAGGATGTCCGACCCCAACTTTGGACCTAATTTAATAAAAATCTAAGCATAAGCACACCCTTGTTTTTTTCTCAAGTAAACCTTACCTTTTCAGATCACATTTCGCCTAGTGGCGAAAAAAGTATTGCCGTCGAACATTTTTTATTAACATTTCCGTAAGGGTGGGGTAGGGTGTCCGACCCCAACTTTGGACCTAATTAAAAAAAATCTAAGCCTAAGTACATCCTGGATTTTTTCTCAAGTAAACCTTACCTTTTCAGCTCCACATTGCACCTAGTGGCGAAAAAAGTATTGCCGTCAAACATTTTTTATTAACATTCCCGTAAGGGTGGGGTAGGGTGTCCGACCCCAACTTTGGACCTAATTTAAAAAAAATCTAAGCCTAAGCACATCCCGGATTTTTTCTTAAGTAAACCTTACCTATTCAGCTTCACATTGCACCTAGTGGCGAAAAAAATATTGCCGTCAAACATTTTTTATTAACATTTCCGTAAGGGTGGGGCAGGGTGTCCGACCCCAACTTTGGACCTAATTTTAAAAAAATCAAAGCCTAAGCACACCCTGAAATTTTTCTCAAGTAAACCTTACCTTTTCAGCTCCACATTGCACCTAGTGGCGAAAAAAGTTTTGCCGTCGAATATTTTTTATTAACATTTCCGTAAGGGTGGGGTAGGGTGTCCGACCCCAACTTTGGACCTAATTTAAAAAAAATCTGAGCCCAAGCACACCCTGGATTTTTTCTCAGTAAACCTTACCTTTTCAGCTCCACATTGCACCTAGTGGCGAAAAAAGTATTGCCGTCGAAAATTTTGTATTAACATTTCCGTAAGGGTGGGGTAGGGTGTCCGACCCCAACTTTGGACCTAATTAAAAAAAATCTAAGCCTAAGCCCACCCTGGATTTTTTCTCAAGTAAACCTTACCTTTTCAGCTCCACATTGCACCTATTGGCGAAAAAAGTATTGCCGTCGAAAATTTTAAAATAACATTTCCGTAAGGCTGGGGTAGGGTGACCGACCCCAACTTTGGACCTAATTTAAAAAAAATCTAAGCCTAAGCACACCTTGCATTTTTTCTCAAGTAAACCTTACCTATTCAGCTTCACATTGCACCTAGTGGCGAAAAAAGTGTTGCCGTCAAACATTTTTTATTAACATTTCCGTAAGGGTGGGGTAGGGTGTCCGACTCCAACTTTGGACCTAATTTAAAAAAAATCTAAGCCTAAGCACACCCTTGTTTTTTTCTCAAGTAAACCTTACCTTTTCAGATCACATTTCGCCTAGTGGCGAAAAAAGTATTGCCGTCGAACATTTTTTATTAACATTTCCGTAAGGGTGGGGTAGGGTGTCCGACCCCAACTTTGGACCTAATTAAAAAAAATCTAAGTCTAAGCACACCCTGGATTTTTTCTCAAGTAAACCTTACCTTTTCAGCTCCACATTGCACCTAGTGGCGAAAAAAGTATTGCCGTCAAACATTTTTTATTAACATTTCCGTAAGGGTGGGGTAGGGTGTCCGACCCCAAATTTGGACCTAATTTAAAAAAAATCTAAGCCTAAGCACATCCCGGATTTTTTCTTAAGTAAACCTTACCTATTCAGCTTCACATTGCACCTAGTGGCGAAAAAAGTATTGCCGTCAAACAATTTTTATTAACATATCCGTAAGGGTGGGGTAGGGTGTCCGACCCTAACTTTGGACCTAATTTAAAAAAATCTAAGCCTAAGCACACCCTGAAATTTTTCTCAAGTAAACCTTACCTTTGCAGCTTCACATTGCACCTAGTGGCGAAAAAAGTACTGCCGTCAAACATTTTTTATTAACATTTCCGTAAGGCTGGGGTAGGGTGACCGACCCCAACTTTGGACCTAATTTAAAAAACATCTAAGCCTAAGCACACCTTGCATTTTTTCTCAAGTAAACCTTACCTATTCAGCTTCACATTGCACCTAGTGGCGAAAAAAGTGTTGCCGTCAAACATTTTTTATTAACATTTCCGTAAGTGTGGGGTAGGGTGTCCGACCCCAACTTTGGACCTAATTTAAAAATAATTTAAGCCTAAGCACACCCTGGATTTTTTCTCAAGTAAACCTTACCTTTTCATCTCCACATTGTACCTAGTGGCGAAAAAAGTATTACCATTGAACATTTTTTATTCACATTTCCGTAAGGATGGGGTAGGGTGTCCGACCCCAACTTTGGACCTAATTAACAAAAATCTAAGCCTAAGCACACCCTGGATTTTTTCTCAAGTAAGCCTTACCTATTCAGCTTCACATTGCATCTAGTGGCGAACAAAGTATTGCCGTCAAACATTTTTTATTAACATTTCCGTAAGGGTGGGATAGGGTGTCCGACTCCAACTTTGGACCTAATTTAAAAAAAATCTAAGCCTAAGCAAACCCTTGTTTTTTTCTCAAGTAAACCTTACCTTTTCAGATCACATTTCGCCTAGTGGCGAAAAAAGTATTGCCGTCGAACATTTTTTATTAACATTTCCGTAAGGGTGGGGTAGGGTGTCCGACCCTAACTTTGGACCTAATTTAAAAAAATCTAAGCCTAAGCACACCCAGAAATTTTTCTCAAGTAAACCTTACCTTTGCAGCTTCACATTGCACCTAGTGGCGAAAAAAGTACTGCCGTCAAACATTTTTTATTAACATTTCCGTAAGGGTGGGGTAGGGTGTCCGACCCCAACTTTGGACCTAATTTAAAAAAAAATCTAAGCCTAAGCACACCCTGGATTTTTTCTCAAGTAAACCTTACCTTTTCAGCTCAACATTGCACCTATTGGCAACAAAAGTATTGCCGTCGAACATTTTTTATTAACATTTCCGTAAGGGTGGGGTAGGGTGTCCGACCCCAAATTTGGACCTAATTTAAAAAAAATCTAAGCCTAAGCACATCCCGGATTTTTTCTTAAGTAAACCTTACCTATTCAGCTTCACATTGCACCTAGTGGCGAAAAAAGTATTGCCGTCAAACAATTTTTATTAACATTTCCGTAAGGGTGGGGTAGGGTGTCCGACCCTAACTTTGGACCTAATTTAAAAAAATCTAAGCCTAAGCACACCCTGAAATTTTTCTCAAGTAAACCTTACCTTTGCAGCTTCACATTGCACCTAGTGGCGAAAAAAGTACTGCCGTCAAACATTTTTTATTAACATTTCCGTAAGGGTGGGGTAGGGTGTCCGACCCCAACTTTGGACCTAATTTAAAAAAAAATCTAAGCCTAAGCACACCCTGGATTTTTTCTCAAGTAAACCTTACCTTTTCAGCTCAACATTGCACCTATTGGCAACAAAAGTATTGCCGTCGAACATTTTTTTTTAACATTTCCGTAAGGGTGGGGTAGGGTGTCCGACCTCAACTTTGGACCTAATTAAAAAAAAATCTAAGCCTAAGCACACCCTGGATTTTTTCTCAAGTAAACCTTACCTTTTCAGCTCCACATTGCACCGGTACTAGTGGCGAAAAAAGTATTGCCGTCGAACATTTTTTATTAACATTTCCGTTAGAGTGGGGTAGGGTGTCCGACCCCAACTTTTGACCTAATTAAAAAAAAATCTAAGCCTAAGCACACCCTGGATTTTTTCTCAAGTAAACCTTACCTTTTCAGATCCACATTGCACCTAGTGGTGAAAAAAGAATTGCCGTCGAACATTTTTTATTAACATTTCCGTAAGGGTGGGGTAGGGTGTCCGACCCCAACTTTGGATCTAATTAAAAAAAAATCTAAGCCTAAGCACACCCTGGATTTTTTCTCAAGTAAACCTTACCTATTCAGCTTCACATTGCACCTAGTGACGAAAAAAGTATTACTGTCGAACATTTTTTATTAACATTTCTGTAAGGGTGGGGTAGGGTGTCCGACCCCAACTTTGGACCTAATTAAACAAAGTCTAAGCCTAAGCACACCCTGGATTTTTTCTCAAGTAAACCTTACCTTTTCAGCTCCACATTGCACCTAGTGGCGAAAAAAATATTGCCGTCGAACATTTTTTATTAACATTTCCGTAAGGGTTGGGTAGGGTGTCCGACCCTAACTTTGGACCTAATTAAAAAAAAAATCTAAGCCTAAGCACACCCTGGATTTTTTCTCAAGAAAACCTTACCTATTCAGCTTCACATTGCACCTAGTTGCGAAAAAAGTATTGCCGTCAAACATTTTTTATTAACATTTCCGTAAGGGTGGGGTAGGGTGTCCGACCCCAAATTTGGACCAAATTAAAAAAAAATCTAAGCCTTAGCACACCCGGGATTTTTTCTCAAGTAAACCTTTCCTATTCAGCTTCACATTGCACCTAGTGGCGAAAAAAGTACTGTCGTCAAACATTTTTTATTAACATTTCCGTAAGGGTGGGGTAGGGTGTCCGACTCCAACTTTGGACCTAATTTAAAAAAAATCTAAGCCTAAGCACACCCTGGATTTTTTCTCAAGTAAACCTTACCTTTTCAGCTCCACATTGCACCTAGTGGCGTAAAAAGAATTGCCGTCGAACATTTTTTATTAACATTTCCGTAAGGGTGGGGTAGGGTGTCCGACCCCAACTTTGGACCTAATTTAAAAAAAATCTAAGCCTAAGCACACCCTGGATTTTTTCTCAAGTAAACCTTACTTATTCAGCTTCACATTGCACCTAGTGGCGAAAAAAGCATTGCCGTCAAACATTTTTTATTAACATTTTCGTAAGGGTGGGGTAGGGTGTCCGACCCCAACTTTGGACCTAATTAAAAAAAAAAATCTAAGCCTAAGTACACCCTGGATTTTTTCTCAAGTAAATCTTACCTTTTCAGCTCCACATAGCACCTAGTTGCGAAAAAAGTATTGCCGTCGAACATTTTTTATTAACATTTCCATAAGGGTGGGTCAGGGTGTTCGACCCCAACTTTGGACCTAATTTAAAAAAAAACTAAGCCTAAGCACACCCTGGATTTTTCTCAAGTAAACCTTACCTTTTCAGCTCCACATTGCACCTAGTGGCGAAAAAAGTATTGCCGTCGAACATTTTTTATTAACAATTCCGTAAGGGTGGGGTAGGGTGTCCGACTCCAATTTTGGACCTAATTAAAATAAAAAATCTAAGCCTAAGCACACCCTGGATTTTTTTCTCAAGTAAACCTTACCTATTCAGCTTCACATTGCACCTAGTGGCGAAAAAAGTATTGCCGTCGAACATTTTTAATTAACATTTTCGTAAGGGTGGGGTAGGGTGTCCGACCCCAACTTTGGACCTAATTTAAAAAAAATCTAAGCCTAAGCACACCCTGGATTTTTTCTCAAGTAAACCTTACTTATTCAGCTTCACATTGCACCTAGTGGCGAAAAAAGTATTGCCGTCGAACATTTTTTTTTAACATTTCCGTAAGGGTGGGGTAGGGTGTCCGACCTCAACTTTGGACCTAATTAAAAAAAAATCTAAGCCTAAGCACACCCTGGATTTTTTCTCAAGTAAACCTTACCTTTTCAGCTCCACATTGCACCGGTACTAGTGGCGAAAAAAGTATTGCCGTCGAACATTTTTAGCTCACCTGGCCCAAAGGGCCAAGTGAGCTTTTCTCATCACTTGGCGTCCGTCGTCCGTCGTCGTCGTCCGTCGTCGTCGTCCGTCGTCGTCGTCCGTCGTTAACTTTTACAAAAATCTTCTCCTCTGAAACTACTGGGCTAATTTCAACCAAACTTGGTTACAATCATCATTGGGGTATCTAGTTTAAAAATTGTGTCCGGTGACCCGGCCAACCAACCAAGATGGCCGCCATGGCTAAAAATAGAACATAGGGGTAAAATGCAGTTTTTGGCTTATAACTCAAAAACCAAAGCATCTAGAGCAAATCTGACATGGGGTAAAACTGTTTATCAGGTCAAGATCTATCTGCCCTGAAATTTTCAGACAAATCGGACAACCCGTTGTTGGGTTGCTGCCCCTGAATTAGTTATTTTATGGAAATTTTGCAGTTTTTGCTTATTATCTTGAATATTATTATAGATAGAGATAAACTGTAAACAGCAATAATGTTCATCAAAGTAAGATTTACAAATAAGTCAACATGACCGAAATGGTCAATTGATCACTTTAGGAGTTATTGCCCTTTATAGTCAATTTTTAACCATTTTTCGTAAATCTTAGTAATCTTTTACAAAAATCTTCTCCTCTGAAACTACTGGTCCAAATTTATCCAAACTTGGCCACAATTATCTTTGGGGTATTTTGTTTAAAAAATGTGTCTGGTGACTCGGCCAACCAACCAAGATGGCCGCCACGGCTAAAAATAGAACATAGGGTTAAAATGCAGTTTTTGGCTTATAACTCAAAAACCAAAGCATTTAGAGCAAATCTGACATTGGTAAAATTGTTTATCAGGTCAAGATCTATCTACCCTGAAATTTTCAGATGAATCTGACAACCCGTTGTTGGGTTGCTGCCCCTGAATTGGTAATTTTAAGGAAATTTTTCTGTTTTTGGTTATTATCTTGTATATTATTATAGATAGAGATAAACTGTAAACAGCCATTATGTTCAGCAAAGTAAGATTTACAAATAAGTCAACATGACCGAAATGGTCAGTTGACCCCTTTAGGAGTTATTGCCCTTTATAGTCAATTTTAACCATTTTTCGTAAATCTTAGTAATCTTTTACAAAAATCTTCTCCTCTGAAACTACTGGGCCAAATTAATCCAAACTTGGCCACAATCATCTTTTGGGTTAGTAGTTTGAAAAATGTGTCCAGTGACCAGGCCATCGAACCAAGATGGCCGCCATGGCTAAAATTAGAACATGGGGTAAAATGCAGTTTTTGGCTTATAACTCAAAACCCAAAGCATTTAGAGCAAATCTGACATGGGGTAAAATTGTTTATCAGGTCAACATTTATCTGCTCTGAAATATTTAGATGAATCGCACAACCCGTTGTTGGGTTGCTGACCCTGAATTGTTAGTTTTAAGGAAATTTTGCTGTTTTTGGTCATTATCTTGAATATTATTATTGATAGAGATAAACTGTAAACAACAATAATGTTCAGCAAAGTAAGATTTACAAATAAGTCAACATGACCGAAATGGTCAATTGACCCCCTTAGGAGTTATTGTTCTTTATTGTCAATTTTTAACAATTTTCATAAAATTTGTAAATTTTTACTAACATTTTCCACTGAAACTAATGGGCCAAGTTCATTATAGATAGAGATAATTTTAAGCAGCAAGAATGTTCAGTAAAGTAAGATGTACAAACACATCACCATCACCAAAATACAATTTTGTCATGAATCCATCTGCTTCCTTTAATATTCACATAGACCAAGGTGAGCGACACAGGCTCTTTAGAGCCTCTAGTTTATTAACATTTCCGTTAGAGTGGGGTAGGGTGTCCGACCCCAACTTTTGACCTAATTAAAAAAAAATCTAAGCCTAAGCACACCCTGGATTTTTTCTCAAGTAAACCTTACCTTTTCAGATCCACATTGCACCTAGTGGTGAAAAAAGAATTGCCGTCGAACATTTTTTATTAACATTTCCGTAAGGGTGGGGTAGGGTGTCCGACCCCAACTTTGGATCTAATTAAAAAAAAATCTAAGCCTAAGCACACCCTGGATTTTTTCTCAAGTAAACCTTACCTATTCAGCTTCACATTGCACCTAGTGACGAAAAAAGTATTACTGTCGAACATTTTTTATTAACATTTCTGTAAGGGTGGGGTAGGGTGTCCGACCCCAACTTTGGACCTAATTAAACAAAGTCTAAGCCTAAGCACACCCTGGATTTTTTCTCAAGTAAACCTTACCTTTTCAGCTCCACATTGCACCTAGTGGCGAAAAAAATATTGCCGTCGAACATTTTTTATTAACATTTCCGTAAGGGTTGGGTAGGGTGTCCGACCCCAACTTTGGACCTAATTAAAAAAAAAATCTAAGCCTAAGCACACCCTGGATTTTTTCTCAAGAAAACCTTACCTATTCAGCTTCACATTGCACCTAGTTGCGAAAAAAGTATTGCCGTCAAACATTTTTTATTAACATTTCCGTAAGGGTGGGGTAGGGTGTCCGACCCCAAATTTGGACCAAATTAAAAAAAAATCTAAGCCTTAGCACACCCGGGATTTTTTCTCAAGTAAACCTTTCCTATTCAGCTTCACATTGCACCTAGTGGCGAAAAAAGTACTGTCGTCAAACATTTTTTATTAACATTTCCGTAAGGGTGGGGTAGGGTGTCCGACTCCAACTTTGGACCTAATTTAAAAAAAATCTAAGCCTAAGCACACCCTGGATTTTTTCTCAAGTAAACCTTACCTTTTCAGCTCCACATTGCACCTAGTGGCGTAAAAAGAATTGCCGTCGAACATTTTTTATTAACATTTCCGTAAGGGTGGGGTAGGGTGTCCGACCCCAACTTTGGACCTAATTTAAAAAAAATCTAAGCCTAAGCACACCCTGGATTTTTTCTCAAGTAAACCTTACTTATTCAGCTTCACATTGCACCTAGTGGCGAAAAAAGCATTGCCGTCAAACATTTTTTATTAACATTTTCGTAAGGGTGGGGTAGGGTGTCCGACCCCAACTTTGGACCTAATTAAAAAAAAAAATCTAAGCCTAAGTACACCCTTGATTTTTTCTCAAGTAAATCTTACCTTTTCAGCTCCACATAGCACCTAGTTGCGAAAAAAGTATTGCCGTCGAACATTTTTTATTAACATTTCCATAAGGGTGGGTCAGGGTGTTCGACCCCAACTTTGGACCTAATTTAAAAAAAAACTAAGCCTAAGCACACCCTGGATTTTTCTCAAGTAAACCTTACCTTTTCAGCTCCACATTGCACCTAGTGGCGAAAAAAGTATTGCCGTCGAACATTTTTTATTAACAATTCCGTAAGGGTGGGGTAGGGTGTCCGACTCCAATTTTGGACCTAATTAAAATAAAAAATCTAAGCCTAAGCACACCCTGGATTTTTTTCTCAAGTAAACCTTACCTATTCAGCTTCACATTGCACCTAGTGGCGAAAAAAGTATTGCCGTCGAACATTTTTAATTAACATTTTCGTAAGGGTGGGGTAGGGTGTCCGACCCCAACTTTGGACCTAATTTTAAAAAAATCTAAGCCTAAGCACACCCTGGATTTTTTCTCAAGTAAACCTTACTTATTCAGCTTCACATTGCACCTAGTGGCGAAAAAAGCATTGCCGTCAAACATTTTTTATTAACATTTTCGTAAGGGTGGGGTAGGGTGTCCGACCCCAACTTTGGACCTAATTAAAAAAAAAATCTAAGCCTAAGTACACCCTGGATTTTTTCTCAAGTAAATCTTACTTTTTCAGCTCCACATAGCACCT
Source organism: Mytilus galloprovincialis (assembly GCF_965363235.1). Lineage (NCBI taxonomy): Eukaryota > Metazoa > Mollusca > Bivalvia > Mytilida > Mytilidae > Mytilus > Mytilus galloprovincialis. The sequence goes on from NC_134846.1 coordinate 9,761,213, forward strand.
AGTTGCGAAAAAAGTATTGCCGTCAAACATTTTTTATTAACATTTCCGTAAGGGTGGGGTAGGGTGTCCGACCCCAAATTTGGACCAAATTAAAAAAAAATCTAAGCCTTAGCACACCCGGGATTTTTTCTCAAGTAAACCTTTCCTATTCAGCTTCACATTGCACCTAGTGGCGAAAAAAGTACTGTCGTCAAACATTTTTTATTAACATTTCCGTAAGGGTGGGGTAGGGTGTCCGACTCCAACTTTGGACCTAATTTAAAAAAAATCTAAGCCTAAGCACAGCCTGGATTTTTTCTCAAGTAAACCTTACCTTTTCAGCTCCACATTGCACCTAGTGGCGTAAAAAGAATTGCCGTCGAACATTTTTTATTAACATTTCCGTAAGGGTGGGGTAGGGTGTCCGACCCCAACTTTGGACCTAATTTAAAAAAAATCTAAGCCTAAGCACACCCTGGATTTTTTCTCAAGTAAACCTTACTTATTCAGCTTCACATTGCACCTAGTGGCGAAAAAAGCATTGCCGTCAAACATTTTTTATTAACATTTTCGTAAGGGTGGGGTAGGGTGTCCGACCCCAACTTTGGACCTAATTAAAAAAAAAATCTAAGCCTAAGTACACCCTGGATTTTTTCTCAAGTAAATCTTACCTTTTCAGCTCCACATAGCACCTAGTTGCGAAAAAAGTATTGCCGTCGAACATTTTTTATTAACATTTCCATAAGGGTGGGTCAGGGTGTTCGACCCCAACTTTGGACCTAATTTAAAAAAAAACTAAGCCTAAGCACACCCTGGATTTTTCTCAAGTAAACCTTACCTTTTCAGCTCCACATTGCACCTAGTGGCGAAAAAAGTGTTGCCGTCGAACATTTTTTATTAACAATTCCGTAAGGGTGGGGTAGGGTGTCCGACTCCAATTTTGGACCTAATTAAAATAAAAAATCTAAGCCTAAGCACACCCTGGATTTTTTTCTCAAGTAAACCTTACCTATTCAGCTTCACATTGCACCTAGTGGCGAAAAAAGTATTGCCGTCTAACATTTATAATTAACATTTTCGTAAGGGTGGGGTAGGGTGTCCGACCCCAACTTTGGACCTAATTTAAAAAAATCTCAGCCTAAGCACACCCTGGATTTTTTCTCAAGTAAACCTTACTTATTCAGCTTCACATTGCACCTAGTGGCGGAAAAAGCATTGCCGTCAAACATTTTTTATTAACATTTTCGTAAGGGTGGGGTAGGGTGTCCGACCCCAACTTTGGACCTAATTAACAAAAAAATCTAAGCCTAAGTACACCCTGGATTTTTTCTCAAGTAAATCTTACCTTTTCAGCTCCACATAGCACCTAGTTGCGAAAAAAGTATTGCCGTCAAACATTTTTTATTAACATTTTCGTAAGGGTGGGGTAGGGTGTCCGACCCCAACTTTGGACCTAATTAAAATAAAAAATCTAAGCCTAAGCACACCCTGGATTTTTTTCTCAAGTAAACCTTCCCTATTCAGCTTCACATTGCACCTAGTGGCGAAAAAAGTATTGCCGTCGAACATTTTTAATTAACATTTTCGTAAGGGTGGGGTAGGGTGTCCGACCTCAACTTTGGACCTAATTTAAAAAAAATCTAAGCCTACGCACACCCTGGATTTTTTCTCAAGTAAACCTTTCCTTTTCACCTCCACATTGTACCTAGTGGCGAAAAAAGTATTGCCGTCGAACATTTTTTAATAACATTTCCGTAAGGGTGGGGGCAGGGTGTCCGACCCAAACTTTAGACCTAATTAAAGAAAAATCTAAGCCTAAGCACACACTGGATTTTTTCTCAAGTAAACCTTACCTATTCAGCTTCACAATGCACCTAGTGGCGAAAAAAGTATTGCCGTCAAACATTTTTTATTAACATTTCCGTAAGGGTGGGGTAGGATATCCGACCCCAACTTTGGACCTAATTGAACCAAAAAAATCTAAGCCTAAGCACACCCTGGATTTTTTTCTCAAGTAAACCTTACCTATTCAGCTTCACATTGCACCTAGTGGTGAAAAAAGCATTGTCGTCAAACATTTTTTATTAACATTTCCGTAAGGGTGGGGTAGGGTGTCCGACCCCAACTTTGGACTTAATTAAAACAAATCTAAGCCTAAGCACACCCTGGATTTTTTCTCAAGTAAACCCTACCTTTTCATATCCACATTGCACCTAATGCGAAAAAAGTATTGCCGTCGAACATTTTTTATTAACATTTCCGTAAGGGTGGGGTAGGGTGTCCGACCCCAATTTTGGACCTTATTAAAAAAAAAATCTAAGCCTAAGCACACACTGGATTTTTTCTCAAGTAAACCTTACCTATTCAGCTTCACATTGCACCTAGTGGCGAAAAAAGTATTCCCGTCGAACAATTTTTATTAACATTTCCGTAAGGGTGGGGTAGGGTGTCCGACACCAACTTTGGACCTAATTTAAAAAAAAATCAAAGCCTAAGCACACCCTGGATTTTTTCTCTAGTAAACCTTACCTTTTCAGCTCCACATTGCACCTAGTTGCGTAAAAAGAAGTGCCGTCGAACATTTTTTATTAACATTTCCGTAAGGGTGGGGTGAGTGTCCGACCCCAACTTTGGACCGAATTAAAAAAAAATCTAAGACTAAGCACACCCTGGATTTTTTCTCAAGTAAACCTTACTTATTCAGCTTCACATTGCACCTAGTGGCGAAAAACGCATTGTCGTCAAACATTTTTTATTAACATTTCCGTAAGGGTGGGGTAGGGTGTCCGACCCCAACTTTGGACCTAATTAAAAAAAACCTAAGCCTAAGCACACCCTGGATTTTTTCTCAAGTAAACCTTACCTATTCAGCTTCACATTGAACGTAGTGGCGAAAAAAATATTGCCGTCGAACATTTTTTATCAACATTTCCGTACGGTTGGGGTAGGGTGTCCGACCCCAACTTTGGACAAAATTAAAAAAAAATCTAAGCCTAAGCACACCCTGGATTTTTTCTCAAGTAAACCTTACCTATTCAGCTTCACAATGCACCTAGTGGCGAAAAAAGTACTGCCGTCAAACATTTTTTATTAACATTTCCGTAAGGGTGGGGTAGGGTGTCCGACACCAACTTTGGACCTAATTTAAAAAAAAATCAAAGCCTAAGCACACCTGGATTTTTTCTCAAGTAAACCTTACCTTTTCAGCTCCACATTGCACCTAGTTGCGTAAAAAGAAGTGCCGTCGAACATTTTTTATTAACATTTCCGTAAGGGTGGGGTGAGTGTCCGACCCCTAACTTTGGACCGAATTAAAAAAAAATCTAAGCCTAAGCACACCCTGGATTTTTTCTCAAGTAAACCTTACTTATTCAGCTTCACATTGCACCTAGTGGCGAAAAAAGCATTGTCGTCAAACATTTTTTATTAACATTTCCGTAAGGGTGGGGTAGGGTGTCCGACCCCAACTTTGGACCTAATTAAAAAAAATCTAAGCCTAAGCACACCCTGGATTTTTTCTCAAGTAAACCTTAACTATTCAGCTTCACATTGCACGTAGTGGCGAAAAAAATATTGCCGTCGAACATTTTTTATCAACATTTCCGTACGGGTGGGGTAGGGTGTCCGACCCCAACTTTGGACAAAATTAAAAAAAAATCTAAGCCTAAGCACACCTTGGATTTTTTCTCAAGTAAACCTTTCCTATTCAGCTTCACATTGCACCTAGTGGCGAAAAAAGTACTGTCGTCAAACATTTTTTATTAACATTTCCGTAAGGGTAGGGTAGGGTGTCCGACCCCAACTTTGGACAAAATTAAAAAAAAATCTAAGCCTAAGCACACCCTGGATTTTTTCTCAAGTAAACCTTACCTATTAACATTTTTTATTAACATTTCCGTAAGGGTGGGGTAGGGTGTCCGACACCAACTTTGGACCTAATTTAAAAAAAAATCAAAGCCTAAGCACACCCTGGATTTTTTCTCAAGTAAACCTTACCTTTTCAGCTCCACATTGCACCTAGTTGCGTAAAAAGAAGTGCCGTCGAACATTTTTTATTAACATTTCCGTAAGGGTGGGGTGAGTGTCCGACCCCAACTTTGGACCGAATTAAAAAAAAATCTAAGCCTAAGCACACCCTGGATTTTTTCTCAAGTAAACCTTACTTATTCAGCTTCACATTGCACCTAGTGGCGAAAAAAGCATTGTCGTCAAACATTTTTTATTAACATTTCCGTAAGGGTGGGGTAGGGTGTCCGACCCCAACTTTGGACCTAATTAAAAAAAATCTAAGCCTAAGCACACCCTGGATTTTTTCTCAAGTAAACCTTTCCTATTCAGCTTCACATTGCACCTAGTGGCGAAAAAAGTACTGTCGTCAAACATTTTTTATTAACATTTCCGTAAGGGTGGGGTAGGGTATCCGACCCCAACTTTGGACCTAATTAAGAAAAAAATCTAAGCCTAAGCACACACTGGATTTTTTCTCAAGTAAACCTTACCTATTCAGCTTCACATTGCACCTAGTGGCGAAAAAAGTATTGCCGTCGAACATTTTTATTAACATTTCCGTAAGGGTGGGGTAGGGTGTCCGACCCAAACTTTGGACCTCATTTAAAAAAAAATCTAAGCCTAAGCACACCCTGAATTTTTTCTCAAGTAAACCTTACTTATTCAGCTTCACATTGCACCTAGTGGCTAAAAAAGTATTGCCGTCAAACATTTTTTATTAACATTTTCGTAAGGGTGGGGTAGGGTGTCCGACCCCAACTTTGGACCTAATCTAAAAAAAATCTAAGCCTAAGCACACCCTGGATTTTTTCTCAAGTAAACCTTACTTATTCAGCTTCACATTGCACCTAGTGGCGAAAAAAGCATTGCCGTCAAACATTTTTTATTAACATTTTCGTAAGGGTGGGGTAGGGTGTCCGACCTCAACTTTGGACCTAATTAAAAAAAAAATCTAAGCCTAAGTACACCCTGGATTTTTTCTCAAGTAAATCTTACCTTTTCAGCTCCACATAGCACCTAGTTGCGAAAAAAGTATTGCCGTCGAACATTTTTTATTAACATTTCCATAAGGGTGGATCAGGGTGTTCGACCCCAACTTTGGACCTAATTTTAAAAAAAACTAAGCCTAAGCACACCCTGGATTTTTCTCAAGTAAACCTTACCTTTTCAGCTCCACATTGCACCTAGTGGCGAAAAAAGTGTTGCCGTCGAACATTTTTTATTAACAATTCCGTAAGGGTGGGGTAGGGTGTCCGACTCCAATTTTGGACCTAATTAAAATAAAAAATCTAAGCCTAAGCACACCCTGGATTTTTTCTCAAGTAAACCTTACCTATTCAGCTTCACATTGCACCTAGTGGCGAAAAAAGTATTGCCGTCGAGCATTTTTAATTAACATTTTCGTAAGGGTGGGGTAGGGTGTCCGACCCCAACTTTGGACCTAATTAAAAAAAAAATCTAAGCCTACGCACACCCTGGATTTTTTCTCAAGTAAACCTTTCCTTTTCACCTCCACATTGTACCTAGTGGCGAAAAAAGTATTGCCGTCGAACATTTTTTAATAACATTTCCGTAAGGGTGGGGGCAGGGTGTCCGACCCCAACTTTGGACCTAATTAAAAAAAAATCTAAGCCTAAGCACACACTGGATTTTTTCTCAAGTAAACCTTACCTATTCAGCTTCACAATGCACCTAGTGGCGAAAAAAGTATTGCCGTCAAACATTTTTTATTAACATTTCCGTAAGGGTGGGGTAGGGTGTCCGACACCAACTTTGGACCTAATTAAAAAAAAAATCTAAGCCTAAGCACACCCTGGATTTTTTCTCAAGAAAACCTTACCTATTCAGCTTCACATTGCACCTAGTTGCGAAAAAAGTATTGCCGTCAAACATTTTTTATTAACATTTCCGTAAGGGTGGGGTAGGGTGTCCGACCCCAAATTTGGACCAAATTAAAAAAAAATCTAAGCCTTAGCACACCCGGGATTTTTTCTCAAGTAAACCTTTCCTATTCAGCTTCACATTGCACCTAGTGGCGAAAAAAGTACTGTCGTCAAACATTTTTTATTAACATTTCCGTAAGGGTGGGGTAGGGTGTCCGACTCCAACTTTGGACCTAATTTTAAAACAATCTAAGCCTAAGCACACCCTGGATTTTTTCTCAAGTAAACCTTACCTTTTCAGCTCCACATTGCACCTAGTGGCGTAAAAAGAATTGCCGTCGAACATTTTTTATTAACATTTCCGTAAGGGTGGGGTAGGGTGTCCGACCCCAACTTTGGACCTAATTCTAAAAAAATCTAAGCCTAAGCACACCCTGGATTTTTTCTCAAGTAAACCTTACTTATTCAGCTTCACATTGCACCTAGTGGCGAAAAAAGCATTGCCGTCAAACATTTTTTATTAACATTTTCGTAAGGGTGGGGTAGGGTGTCCGACCCCAACTTTGGACCTAATTAAAAAAAAAAATCTAAGCCTAAGTACACCCTGGATTTTTTCTCAAGTAAATCTTACCTTTTCAGCTCCACATAGCACCTAGTTGCGAAAAAAGTATTGCCGTCGAACATTTTTTATTAACATTTCCATAAGGGTGGGTCAGGGTGTTCGACCCCAACTTTGGACCTAATTTAAAAAAAAACTAAGCCTAAGCACACCCTGGATTTTTCTCAAGTAAACCTTACCTTTTCAGCTCCACATTGAACCTAGTGGCGAAAAAAGTATTGCCGTCGAACATTTTTTTATTAACAATTCCGTAAGGGTGGGGTAGGGTGTCCGACTCCAATTTTGGACCTAATTAAAATAAAAAATCTAAGCCTAAGCACACCCTGGATTTTTTTCTCAAGTAAACCTTACCTATTCAGCTTCACATTGCACCTAGTGGCGAAAAAAGTATTGCCGTCGAACATTTTTAATTAACATTTTCGTAAGGGTGGGGTAGGGTGTCCGACCCCAACTTTGGACCTAATTTAAAAAAAATCTAAGCCTAAGCACACCCTGGATTTTTTCTCAAGTAAACCTTACTTATTCAGCTTCACATTGCACCTAGTGGCGAAAAAAGCATTGCCGTCAAACATTTTTTATTAACATTTTCGTAAGGGTGGGGTAGGGTGTCCGACCCCAACTTTGGACCTAATTAAAAATAAAAAAAAAATCTAAGCCTAAGTACACCCTGGATTTTTTCTCAAGTAAATCTTACCTTTTCAGCTCCACATAGCACCTAGTTGCGAAAAAAGTATTGCCGTCAAACATTTTTTATTAACATTTCCGTAAGGGTGGGGTAGGGTGTCCGACCCCAAATTTGGACCAAATTAAAAAAAAATCTAAGCCTTAGCACACCCGGGATTTTTTCTCAAGTAAACCTTTCCTATTCAGCTTCACATTGCACCTAGTGGCGAAAAAAGTACTGTCGTCAAACATTTTTTATTAACATTTCCGTAAGGGTGGGGTAGGGTGTCCGACTCCAACTTTGGACCTAATTTAAAAAAAATCTAAGCCTAAGCACAGCCTGGATTTTTTCTCAAGTAAACCTTACCTTTTCAGCTCCACATTGCACCTAGTGGCGTAAAAAGAATTGCCGTCCAACATTTTTTATTAACATTTCCGTTAGGGTGGGGTAGGGTGTCCGACCCCAACTTTGGACCTAATTTTAAAAAAATCTAAGCCTAAGCACACCCTGGATTTTTTCTCAAGTAAACCTTACCTATTCAGCTTCACATTGCACCTAGTGGCGAAAAAAGCATTGCCGTCAAACATTTTTTATTAACATTTTCGTAAGGGTGGGGTAGGGTGTCCGACCCCAACTTTGGACCTAATTAAAAAAAAAATCTAAGCCTAAGTACACCCTGGATTTTTTCTCAAGTAAATCTTACCTTTTCAGTTCCACATAGCACCTAGTTGCGAAAAAAGTATTGCCGTCGAACATTTTTTATTAACATTTCCATAAGGGTGGGTCAGGGTGTTCGACCCCAACTTTGGACCTAATTTAAAAAAAAACTAAGCCTAAGCACACCCTGGATTTTTCTCAAGTAAACCTTACCTTTTCAGCTCCACATTGCACCTAGTGGCGAAAAAAGTGTTGCCGTCGAACATTTTTTATTAACAATTCCGTAAGGGTGGGGTAGGGTGTCCGACTCCAATTTTGGACCTAATTAAAATAAAAAATCTAAGCCTAAGCACACCCTGGATTTTTTTCTCAAGTAAACCTTACCTATTCAGCTTCACATTGCACCTAGTGGCGAAAAAAGTATTGCCGTCGAACATTTTTAATTAACATTTTCGTAAGGGTGGGGTAGGGTGTCCGACCCCAACTTTGGACCTAATTTAAAAAAAATCTAAGCCTAAGCACACCCTGGATTTTTTCTCAAGTAAACCTTACTTATTCAGCTTCACATTGCACCTAGTGGCGGAAAAAGCATTGCCGTCAAACATTTTTTATTAACATTTTCTTAAGGGTGGGGTAGGGTGTCCGACCCCAACTTTGGACCTAATTAACAAAAAAATCTAAGCCTAAGTACACCCTGGATTTTTTCTCAAGTAAATCTTACCTTTTCAGCTCCACATAGCACCTAGTTGCGAAAAAAGTATTGCCGTCAAACATTTTTTATTAACATTTTCGTAAGGGTGGGGTAGGGTGTCCGACCCCAACTTTGGACCTAATTAAAATAAAAAATCTAAGCCTAAGCACACCCTGGATTTTTTTCTCAAGTAAACCTTACCTATTCAGCTTCACATTGCACCTAGTGGCGAAAAAAGTATTGCCGTCGAACATTTTTAATTAACATTTTCGTAAGGATGGGGTAGGGTGTCCGACCTCAACTTTGGACCTAATTTAAAAAAAATCTAAGCCTACGCACACCCTGGATTTTTTCTCAAGTAAACCTTTCCTTTTCACCTCCACATTGTACCTAGTGGCGAAAAAAGTATTGCCGTCGAACATTTTTTAATAACATTTCCATAAGGGTGGGGGCAGAGTGTCCGACCCAAACTTTAGACCTAATTAAAAAAAAATCTAAGCCTAAGCACACACTGGATTTTTTCTCAAGTAAACCTTACCTATTCAGCTTCACAATGCACCTAGTGGCGAAAAAAGTATTGCCGTCAAACATTTTTTATTAACATTTCCGTAAGGGTGGGGTAGGATATCTGACCCCAACTTTGGACCTAATTGAACAAAAAAAATCTAAGCCTAAGCACACCCTGGATTTTTTTCTCAAGTAAACCTTACCTATTCAGCTTCACATTGCACCTAGTGGCGAAAAAAGCATTGTCGTCAAACATTTTTTATTAACATTTCCGTAAGGGTGGGGTAGGGTGTCCGACCCCAACTTTGGACTTAATTAAAAAAAATCTAAGCCTAAGCACACCCTGGATTTTTTCTCAAGTAAACCCTACCTTTTCATATCCACATTGCACCTAATGCGAAAAAAGTATTGCCGTCGAACATTTTTAGCTCACCTGGCCCGAAGGGCCAAGTGAGCTTTTCTCATCACTTGGCGTCCGGCGTCCGTCGTCCGGCGTCCGTCGTCCGTCGTCCGTCGTCCGTCGTCGTCGTCGTCCGTCGTTAACTTTTACAAAAATCTTCTCCTCTGAAACTGCTGGGCCAAATTTAACCAAATATGGCCAAAATCATAATTAGGATATCTAGTTTAAAAATTGTGTCCGGTGACCCGCACAACCAACCAAGATGGCCGCCATGGCTAAAAATAGAACATGGGGGTAAAATGCAGTTTTTGGCTTATAACTCAAAAACCAAAGCAATTAGAGCAAATTTGACAAGGATTAAAGTTGTTTATCAGGTCAAGATCTAACTGTCCTGAAATTTTCAGATGAATCGGACAACCCTTTGTTAGGTTGCTGCCCCTGAATTGGTAATTTTAAGGAAATTTTTGCTATTTTTGGTTATTTTCTTGAATATTATTATAGATAGAGATAAACTGTAAAAAGAAAAAATGTTTAGCAAAGTAACAGGTCCAAAATGGTCAGTTGACCCCTTTAGGAGTTATTGTCCTTTATAGTCAATTTTTAACCATTTTTTTCGTAAATCTTAGTTATCTTTTATAAAAATCTTCTTCTCTGAAACTACTGGGCCAAATAAAATCAAACTTGGCCACAATCAACATTGGGGTATCTAGTTTAAAAATTGTGTCCAGTGACCCAGCCAACCAACCAAGATGGCCGCCATGGCTAAAAATAGAACATAGGGGTAAAATGCAGTTTTGGGCTTATAACTTAAAAACCAAAGCATTTAGAGCAAATCTGACAGTGGAAGAAATTGTTTATCAAGTCCAGATCTATCTGCTCTAAAATTTTCAGATGAATTGGACAACTGGTTGTTAGGTTGCTGCCCCTGAATTGGTAATTTTAAGGACATTTTGCTGTTTTTTGTTATTATCTTGAATACTATTATAGATAGAGATAATCTGTAAACAGCAATAATGTTCAGAAAAGTAAGATTTACAAATAAGTCAACGTGACTGAAATGGTCAATTGACCGCCTAAGGAGTTATTGTTCTTTATAGACAATTTTTTAAAATTTTCATAAAATTTGTAAATTTTTACTAACATTTTCCACTGAAACTACTTGGCCAAGTTCATTATAGATAAAGATAATTGCAAGCAGCAAGAATGTTCAGTAAAGTAAGATGAACAAACACTTCACCATCACCAAAACACAATTTTTCATGAATCTATCTGCGTCCTTTGTTTAATATTCACATATACCAAGGTGAGCGACACAGGCTCTTTAGAGCCTCTAGTTTATTAACATTTCCGTAAGGGTGGGGTAGGGTGTCCGACCCCAATTTTGGACCTTATTAAAAAAAAAATCTAAGCCTAAGCACACACTGGATTTTTTCTCAAGTAAACCTTACCTATTCAGCTTCACATTGCACCTAGTGGCGAAAAAAGTATTGCCGTCGAACATTTTTTATTAACATTTCCGTAAGGGTGGGGTAGGGTGTCCGACACCAACTTTGGACCTAATTTAAAAAAAAATCAAAGCCTAAGCACACCCTGGATTTTTTCTCAAGTAAACCTTACCTTTTCAGCTCCACATTGCACCTAGTTGCGTAAAAAGAAGTGCCGTCGAACATTTTTTATTAACATTTCCGTAAGGGTGGGGTGAGTGTCCGACCCCAACTTTGGACCGAATTAAAAAAAAATCTAAGCCTAAGCACACCCTGGATTTTTTCTCAAGTAAACCTTACTTATTCAGCTTCACATTGCACCTAGTGGCGAAAAAAGCATTGTCGTCAAACATTTTTTATTAACATTTCCGTAAGGGTGGGGTAGGGTGTCCGACCCCAACTTTCGACCTAATTAAAAAAAATCTAAGCCTAAGCACACCCTGGATTTTTCTCAAGTAAACCTTACCTATTCAGCTTCACATTGCACGTAGTGGCGAAAAAAATATTGCCGTCGAACATTTTTTATCAACATTTCCGTACGGTTGGGGTAGGGTGTCCGACCCCAACTTTGGACAAAATTAAAAAAAAATCTAAGCCTAAGCACACCCTGGATTTTTTCTCAAGTAAACCTTACCTATTCAGCTTCACAATGCACCTAGTGGCGAAAAAAGTACTGCCGTCAAACATTTTTTATTAACATTTCCGTAAGGGTGGGGTAGGGTGTCCGACACCAACTTTGGACCTAATTTAAAAAAAAATCAAAGCCTAAGCACACCCTGGATTTTTTCTCAAGTAAACCTTACCTTTTCAGCTCCACATTGCACCTAGTTGCGTAAAAAGAAGTGCCGTCGAACATTTTTTATTAACATTTCCGTAAGGGTGGGGTAGGGTGTCCGACCCCAACTTTGGACAAAATTAAAAAAAAATCTAAGCCTAAGCACACCTTGGATTTTTTCTCAAGTAAACCTTTCCTATTCAGCTTCACATTGCACCTAGTGGCGAAAAAAGTACTGTCGTCAAACATTTTTTATTAACATTTCCGTAAGGGTAGGGTAGGGTGTTCGACTCCAACTTTGGACCTAATTCAAAAAAAAATCTAAGCCTAAATTCAGCCTGGATTTTTTCTCAAGTAAACCTTACCTTTTCAGCTCCACATTGCACCTAGTTGCGAAAAAAGTATTGCCGTCGAACATTTTTTATTAACATTTCCGTAAGGGTGGGGTGAGTGTCCGACCCCAACTTTGGACCGAATTAAAAAAAAATCTAAGCCTAAGCACACCCTGGATTTTTTCTCAAGTAAACCTTACTTATTCAGCTTCACATTGCACCTAGTGGCGAAAAAAGCATTGTCGTCAAACATTTTTTATTAACATTTCCGTAAGGGTGGGGTAGGGTGTCCGACCCCAACTTTGGACCTAATTAAAAAAAATCTAAGCCTAAGCACACCCTGGATTTTTTCTCAAGTAAACCTTACCTATTCAGCTTCACATTGCACGTAGTGGCGAAAAAAATATTGCCGTCGAACATTTTTTATCAACATTTCCGTACGGGTGGGGTAGGGTGTCCGACCCCAACTTTGGACAAAATTAAAAAAAAATCTAAGCCTAAGCACACCCTGGATTTTTTCTCAAGTAAACCTTACCTATTAACATTTCCGTAAGGGTGGGGTAGGGTGTCCGACACCAACTTTGGACCTAATTTAAAAAAAAATCAAAGCCTAAGCACACCCTGGATTTTTTCTCAAGTAAACCTTACCTTTTCAGCTCCACATTGCACCTAGTTGCGTAAAAAGAAGTGCCGTCGAACATTTTTTATTAACATTTCCGTAAGGGTGGGGTGAGTGTCCGACCCCAACTTTGGACCGAATTAAAAAAAAATCTAAGCCTAAGCACACCCTGGATTTTTTCTCAAGTAAACCTTACTTATTCAGCTTCACATTGCACCTAGTGGCGAAAAAAGCATTGTCGTCAAACATTTTTTATTAACATTTCCGTAAGGGTGGGGTAGGGTGTCCGACCCCAACTTTGGACCTAATTAAAAAAAATCTAAGCCTAAGCACACCCTGGATTTTTTCTCAAGTAAACCTTTCCTATTCAGCTTCACATTGCACCTAGTGGCGAAAAAAGTACTGTCGTCAAACATTTTTTATTAACATTTCCGTAAGGGTAGGGTAGGGTGTTCGACTCCAACTTTGGACCTAATTCAAAAAAAAATCTAAGCCTAAATTCAGCCTGGATTTTTTCTCAAGTAAACCTTACCTTTTCAGCTCCACATTGCACCTAGTTGCGAAAAAAGTATTGCCGTCGAACATTTTTTATTAACATTTCCGTAAGGGTGGGGTAGGGTATCCGACCCCAACTTTGGACCTAATTAAAAAAAAAATCTAAGCCTAAGCACACACTGGATTTTTTCTCAAGTAAACCTTACCTATTCAGCTTCAGATCGACCTAGTGGCGAAAAAAGTATTGCCGTCGAACATTTTTATTAACATTTCCGTAAGGGTGGGGTAGGGTGTCCGACCCAAACTTTGGACCTAATTTAAAAAAAAATCTAAGCCTAAGCACACCCTGAATTTTTTCTCAAGTAAACCTTACTTATTCAGCTTCACATTGCACCTAGTGGCTAAAAAAGCATTGCCGTCAAACATTTTTTATTAACATTTTCGTAAGGGTGGGGTAGGGTGTCCGACCCCAACTTTGGACCTAATCTAAAAAAAATCTAAGCCTAAGCACACCCTGGATTTTTTCTAAAGTAAACCTTACTTATTCAGCTTCACATTGCACCTAGTGGCGAAAAAAGCATTGCCGTCAAAGATTTTTTATTAACATTTTCGTAAGGGTGGGGTAGGGTGTCAGACCCCAACTTTGGACCTAATTAAAAAAAAAATCTAAGCCTAAGTACACCCTGGATTTTTTCTCAAGTAAATCTTACCTTTTCAGCTCCACATAGCACCTAGTTGCGAAAAAAGTATTGCCGTCGAACATTTTTTATTAACATTTCCATAAGGGTGGATCAGGGTGTTCGACCCCAACTTTGGACCTAATTTAAAAAAAAAACTAAGCCTAAGCACACCCTGGATTTTTCTCAAGTAAACCTTACCTTTTCAGCTTCACATTGCACCTAGTGGCGAAAAAAGTGTTGCCGTCGAACATTTTTTATTAACAATTCCGTAAGGGTGGGGTAGGGTGTCCGACTCCAATTTTGGACCTAATTAAAATAAAAAATCTAAGCCTAAGCACACCCTGGATTTTTTCTCAAGTAAACCTTACCTATTCAGCTTCACATTGCACCTAGTGGCGAAAAAAGTATTGCCGTCGAGCATTTTTAATTAACATTTTCGTAAGGGTGGGGTAGGGTGTCCGACCCCAACTTTGGACCTAATTAAAAAAAAATCTAAGCCTACGCACACCCTGGATTTTTTCTCAAGTAAACCTTTCCTTTTCACCTCCACATTGTACCTAGTGGCGAAAAAAGTATTGCCGTCGAACATTTTTTAATAACATTTCCGTAAGGGTGGGGGCAGGGTGTCCGACCCCAACTTTGGACCTAATTAAAAAAAAATCTAAGCCTAAGCACACACTGGATTTTTTCTCAAGTAAACCTTACCTATTCAGCTTCACAATGCACCTAGTGGCGAAAAAAGTATTGCCGTCAAACATTTTTTATTAACATTTCCGTAAGGGTGGGGTAGGGTGTCCGACACCAACTTTGGACTTAATTAAAAAAAATCTAAGCCTAAGCACACCCTGGATTTTTTCTCAAGTAAACCCTACCTTTTCAGCTCCACATTGCACCTAATGCGAAAAAAGTATTGCCGTCGAACATTTTTTATTAACATTTCCGTAAGGGTGGGGTAGGGTGTCCGACCCCAATTTTGGACCTTATTAAAAAAAAATCTAAGCCTAAGCACACACTGGATTTTTTCTCAAGTAAACATTACCTATTCAGCTTCACATTGCACCTAGTGGCGAAAAAAGTATTGCCGTCGTACATTTTTTATTAACATTTCCGTAAGGGTGGGGTAGGGTGTCCGACCCCAATTTTGGACCTTATTAAAAAAAATCTAAGCCTAAGCACACACTGGATTTTTTCTCAAGTAAACATTACCTATTCAGCTTCACATTGCACCTAGTGGCGAAAAAAGTATTGCCGTCGAACATTTTTTATTAACATTTCCGTAAGGGTGGGGTAGGGTGTCCGACACCAACTTTGGACCAAATTTAAAAAAAATCAAAGCCTAGGCACACCCTGGATTTTTTCTCAAGTAAACCTTACCTTTTCAGCTCCACATTGCACCTAGTTGCGTAAAAAGAAGTGCCGTCGAACATTTTTTATTAACATTTCCGTAAGGGTGGGGTGAGTGTCCGACCCCAACTTTGGACCGAATTAAAAAAAATCTAAGCCTAAGCACACCCTGGATTTTTTCTCAAGTAAACCTTACTTATTCAGCTTCACATTGCACCTAGTGGCGAAAAAAGCATTGTCGTCAAACATTTTTTATTAACTTTTCCGTAAGGGTGGGGTAGGGTGTCCGACCCCAACTTTGGACCTAATTAAAAAAAATCTGAGCCTAAGCACACCCTGGATTTTTTCCCAAGTAAACCTTACCTATTGAGCTTCACATTGCACGTAGTGGCGAAAAAAATATTGCCGTCGAACATTTTTTATCAACATTTCCGTAAGGGTGGGGTAGGGTGTCCGACCCCAACTTTGGACAAAATTAAAAAAAAATCTAAGCCTAAGCACACCCTGGATTTTTTCTCAAGTAAACCTTTCCTATTCAGCTTCACATTGCACCTAGTGGCGAAAAAAGTACTGTCGTCAAACATTTTTTATTAACATTTCCGTAAGGGTAGGGTAGGGTGTTCGACTCCAACTTTGGACCTAATTCAAAAAAAAATCTTAGCCTAAATTCACCCTGGATTTTTTCTCAAGTAAACCTTACCTTTTCAGCTCCACATTGCACCTAGTTGCGAAAAAATTATTGCCGTCGAACATTTTTTATCAACATTTCCGTAAGGGTGGGGTAGGGTGTCCGACCCCAACTTTGGACAAAATTTAAAAAAAATCTAAGCCTAAGCACACCCTGGATTTTTTCTCAAGTAAACCTTTCCTATTCAGCTTCACATTGCACCTAGTGGCGAAAAAAGTACTGTCGTCAAACATTTTTTATTAACATTTCCGTAAGGGTAGGGTAGGGTGTTCGACTCCAACTTTGGACCTAATTCCAAAAAAAATCTAAGCCTAAATTCACCCTGGATTTTTTCTCAAGTAAACCTTACCTTTTCAGCTCCACATTGCACCTAGTTTCGAAAAAAGTATTGCCGTCGAACATTTTTTATTAACATTTCCGTAAGGGTGGGGTAGGGGATCCGACCCCAACTTTGGACCTAATTAAAAAAAAATCTAAGCCTAAGCACACACTGGATTTTTTCTCAAGTAAACCTTACCTATTCAGCTTCACATTGCACCTAGTTGCGTAAAAAGAAGTGCCGTCGAACATTTTTTATTAACATTTCCGTAAGGGTGGGGTAGGGTGTCCGACCCCAACTTTGGACAAAATTAAAAAAAAATCTAAGCCTAAGCACACCCTGGATTTTTTCTCAAGTAAACCTTTCCTATTCAGCTTCACATTGCACCTAGTGGCGAAAAAAGTACTGTCGTCAAACATTTTTTATTAACATTTCCGTAAGGGTAGGGTAGGGTGTTCGACTCCAACTTTGGACCTAATTCAAAAAAAAATCTTAGCCTAAATTCACCCTGGATTTTTTCTCAAGTAAACCTTACCTTTTCAGCTCCACATTGCACCTAGTTGCGAAAAAAGTATTGCCGTCGAACATTTTTTATTAACATTTCCGTAAGGGTGGGGTAGGGTATCCGACCCCAACTTTGGACCTAATTCCAAAAAAAATCTAAGCCTAAATTCACCCTGGATTTTTTCTCAAGTAAACCTTACCTTTTCAGCTCCACATTGCACCTAGTTTCGAAAAAAGTATTGCCGTCGAACATTTTTTATTAACATTTCCGTAAGGGTGGGGTAGGGGATCCGACCCCAACTTTGGACCTAATTAAAAAAAAATCTAAGCCTAAGCACACACTGGATTTTTTCTCAAGTAAACCTTACCTATTCAGCTTCACATTGCACCTAGTTGCGTAAAAAGAAGTGCCGTCGAACATTTTTTATTAACATTTCCGTAAGGGTGGGGTAGGGTGTCCGACCCCAACTTTGGACAAAATTAAAAAAAAATCTAAGCCTAAGCACACCCTGGATTTTTTCTCAAGTAAACCTTTCCTATTCAGCTTCACATTGCACCTAGTGGCGAAAAAAGTACTGTCGTCAAACATTTTTTATTAACATTTCCGTAAGGGTAGGGTAGGGTGTTCGACTCCAACTTTGGACCTAATTCAAAAAAAAATCTTAGCCTAAATTCACCCTGGATTTTTTCTCAAGTAAACCTTACCTTTTCAGCTCCACATTGCACCTAGTTGCGAAAAAAGTATTGCCGTCGAACATTTTTTATTAACATTTCCGTAAGGGTGGGGTAGGGTATCCGACCCCAACTTTGGACCTAATTAAAAAAAAAATCTAAGCCTAAGCACACACTGGATTTTTTCTCAAGTAAACCTTACCTATTCAGCTTCACATTGCACGTAGTGGCGAAAAAAATATTGCCGTCGAACATTTTTTATCAACATTTCCGTAAGGGTGGAGTAGGGTGTCCGACCCCAACTTTGGACAAAATTTAAAAAAAATCTAAGCCTAAGCACACCCTGGATTTTTTCTCAAGTAAACCTTTCCTATTCAGCTTCACATTGCACCTAGTGGCGAAAAAAGTACTGTAGTCAAACATTTTTTATTAACATTTCCGTAAGGGTAGGGTAGGGTGTTCGACTCCAACTTTGGACCTAATTCAAAAAAAAATCTAAGCCTAAATTCACCCTGTATATTTTCTCAAGTAAACCTTGCCTTTTCAGCTCCACATTGCACCTAGTTGCGAAAAAAGTATTGCCGTCGAACATTTTTTATAAACATTTCCGTAAGGGTGGGGTAGGGTATCCGACCCCAACTTTGGACCTAATTTAAAAAAAATCTAAGCCTAAGCACACCCTGAATTTTTTCTCAAGTAAACCTTACTTATTCAGCTTCACATTGCACCTAGTGGCGAAAAAAGCATTGCCGTCAAACATTTTTTATTAACATTTCCATAAGGGTGGGTCAGGGTGTTCGACCCCAACTTTGGACCTAATTTTAAAAAAAACTAAGCCTAAGCACAATCTGGATTTTTCTCAAGTAAACCTTACCTTTTCAGCTCCACATTGCACCTAGTGGCGAAAAAAGTGTTGCCGTCGAACATTTTTTATTAACAATTCCGTAAGGGTGGGGTAGGGTGTCCGACTCCAATTTTGGACCTAATTAAAATAAAAAATCTAAGCCTAAGCACACCCTGGATTTTTTCTCAAGTAAACCTTACCTATTCAGCTTCACATTGCACCTAGTGGCGAAAAAAGTATTGCCGTCGAACATTTTTAATTAACATTTTCGTAAGGGTGGGGTAGGGTGTCCGACCCCAACTTTGGACCTAATTTAAAAAAAATCTAAGCCTACGCACACCCTGGATTTTTTCTCAAGTAAACCTTACCTATTCAGCTTCACATTGCACCTAGTGGCGAAAAAAGTATTGCCGTCGAACATTTTTATTAACATTTTCGTAAGGGTGGGGTAGGGTGTCCGACCCCAACTTTGGACCTAATTAAAAAAAAAATCTAAGCCTAAGTACACCCTGGATTTTTTCTCAAGTAAATCTTACCTTTTCAGCTCCACATAGCACCTAGTGGCGAAAAAAGTATTGCCGTCGAACATTTTTTATTAACATTTCCATAAGGGTGGGTCAGGGTGTTCGACCCCAACTTTGGACCTAATTTAAAAAAAAAACTAAGCCTAAGCACACCCTGGCTTTTTCTCAAGTAAACCTTACCTTTTCAGCTCCACATTGCACCTAGTGGCGAAAAAAGTGTTGCCGTCGAACATTTTTTATTAACAATTCCGTAAGGGTGGGGTAGGGTGTCCGACCTCAACTTTGGACCTAATTAAAAAAAAATCTAAGCCTAAGCACACCCTGGATTTTTTCTCAAGTAAACCTTACCTATTCAGCTTCACAATGCACCTAGTGGCGAAAAAAGTATTGCCGTCAAACATTTTTTATTAACATTTCCGTAAGGGTGGGGTAGGGTATACGACCCCAACTTTGGACCTAATTGAGAAAAAAAAAATCTAAGCCTAAGCACACCCTGGATTTTTTCTCAAGTAAACCTTACCTATTCAGCTTCACATTGCACTTAGTTGCGAAAAAAGTATTGCCGTCGAACATTTTTTATTAACATTTCCGTAAGGGTGGGGTAGGGTGTCCGACCCCAACTTTGGACTTAATTTAAAAAAAATCTAAGCCTTAGCACACCCTGGATTTTTTCTCAAGTAAACCCTACCTTTTCAGCTCCACATTGCACCTAATGCGAAAAAAGTATTGCCGTCGAACATTTTTTATTAACATTTCCGTAAGGGTGGGGTAGGGTGTCCGACCCCAATTTTGGACCTTATTAAAAAAAAATCTAAGCCTAAGCACACACTGGATTTTTTCTCATGACAAGTAAACCTTACCTATTCAGCTTCACATTGCACCTAGTGGCGAAAAAAGTATTGCCGTCGAACATTTTTTATTAACATTTCCGTAAGGGTTGGGTAGGGTGTCCGACACCAACTTTGGAACTAATTTTAAAAAAATCAAAGCCTAAGCACACCCTGGATTTTTTCTCAAGTAAACCTTACCTTTTCAGCTCCACATTGCACCTAGTTGCGTAAAAAGAAGTGCCGTCGAACATTTTTTAATAACATTTCCGTATGGGTGGGGTGAGTGTCCGACCCCAACTTTGGACCGAATTAAAAAAAAATCTAAGCCTAAGCACACCCTGGATTTTTTCTCAAGTAAACCTTACTTATTCAGCTTCACATTGCACCTAGTGGCGAAAAAAGCATTGTCGTCAAACATTTTTTATTAACATTTCCGTAAGGGTGGGGTAGGGTGTCCGACCCCAACTTTGGACCTAATTAAAAAAAATCTAAGCCTAAGCACACCCTGGATTTTTTCTCAAGTAAACCTTACCTATTCAGCTTCACATTGCACGTAGTGGCGAAAAAAGTGTTGCCGTCGAACATTTTTTATCAACATTTCCGTAAGGGTGGGGTAGGGTGTCCGACCCCAACTTTGGACAAAATTAAAAAAAAATCTAAGCCTAAGCACACCCTGGATTTTTTCTCAAGTAAACCTTTCCTATTCAGCTTCACATTGCACCTAGTGGCGAAAAAAGTACTGTCGTCAAACATTTTTTATTAACATTTCCGTAAGGGTAGGGTAGGGTGTTCGACTCCAACTTTGGACCTAATTCAAAAAAAAATCTAAGCCTAAATTCAGCCTGGATTTTTTCTCAAGTAAACCTTACCTTTTCAGCTCCACATTGCACCTAGTTGCGAAAAAAGTATTGCCGTCGAACATTTTTTATTAACATTTCCGTAAGGGTGGGGGTAGGGTATCCGACCCCAACTTTGGACCTAATTAAAAAAAAATCTAAGCCTAAGCACACACTGGATTTTTTCTCAAGTAAACCTTACCTATTCAGCTTCACATTGCACCTAGTGGCGAAAAAAGTATTGCCGTCGAACATTTTTATTAACATTTCCGTAAGGGTGGGGTAGGGTGTTCGACCCCAACTTTGGACCTAATTTAAAATAATCTAAGCCTAAGCACACCCTGGATTTTTTCTCAAGTAAACCTTTCCTTGTCACCTCCACATTGCACCTAGTGGCGAAAAAGTATTGCCGTCGAACATTTTTTAATAACATTTCCGTAAGGGTGGGGGCAGGGTGTCCGACCCCAACTTTGGACCTAATTAAAAAAAAATCTAAGCCTAAGCACACACTTGATTTTTTCTCAAGTAAACCTTTCCTATTCAGCTTCACATTGCACCTAGTGGCGAAAAAAAGTACTGTCGTCAAACATTTTTTATTAACATTTCCGTAAGGGTGGGGTAGGGTGTCCGACTCCAACTTTGGACCTAATTTAAAAAACATCTAAGCCTAAGCACACCCTGGATTTTTTTCTCAAGTAAACGTTACCTTTTCAGCTCCACATTGCACCTAGTTGCGAAAAAAGTATTGCCGTCGAACATTTTTTATTAACATTTCCGTAAGGGTGGGGTAGGGTGTCCGACCCTAACTTTGGTCCCAATTTAAAAAAAATCTAAGCCTAAGCACACTCTGGATTTTTTTCAAGTAAACCATTCATATTTAGCTTCACATTGCACCTAGTGGCGAAAAAAGTATACGATATGAGACAACTGAAGCATTGACATGCATGAGGATGACCTATAAAAGATGATATTTATGTTCTAGACGGCAGATAGAGGTCAAAAGATGTCAAGTTAGAACTTTTCAGTTGACTGATAGTGCATGATCATCTTTGACGGATGTTCTAACTTTTATTAAGCCAAAGATAAAAGGAGTTCCTATTCGTGTTCAGAATACTTTCAACAACGATTCGAACTGTGCTGAAAAAATGGGAAACATCGAAGATTCATTGTGCAATTTTGCGCTCTTAGTCAAGAGATACAAGTAACTTTCCTGTTCTGTTAGAAATGATTGGCCACCAAGTTATTTCATTTTAGACCGGATATATTATGTGATATATTAACACTATTTTTGAACTCAGACCTGAATTTTCTGTGGTGTCGTTCGCTCCGATAGTACACGCAAAACCAGTTTAAACGACAATCAAACGACATATGACAAAGTCAATTGGTCAGAGGTATTCTATTCAAATATTCGACCAGCAGCTGTATGCAATTGCGGAACAGTTAGAATGAGCAATGTCAGAAACATTTAAATCGCTCTTTCTTCATTTAGTTGGCTTTCATACTCTGTCGTGTTTCATGGCGTCAATTAGGAAACTTTGGGGATGGTGGTCTGTAGGATTAATCAATTGACTCATCTGTTTATGCAGCAGGAACCGTTGATCATATGATGTGTGGGAAAAACAGTTCAACCATGTTGTAAGAACACTTAATGTTGTGTATGAGGCGTTTGCTGCTTTGTGATATTCCGCTTTCTTAAAATGGTGCACAGACAATGATTTGATGATTTCGTTTCATGATAGATTATGGTTATTACTGTCTGAGGTAGTCTTAAATTTCAAAAGTTGCCAGGACAATTATAAAACTGTAAACGAAATTCTGATTGTCCTCAGAACTATTTTAATGCCACGTCTTCAAGACTTTAGACAGTGGAAAGGTCAATCATCACCAACATTCAAGTATTGGGATATGATTTACGCGCTGTGGAAATCATGATTTAGAACGTCAGGGCGGAACGACAGGGTTCGTAGGATATGCATTTGATTTTGATTGATTTAATAATACCATATAAAAAGAAGATGTGATATGATTGCCATCAAGACAACTGTCAACAAGAGACCAAATTGACACAGACATTACAACTATAGGTCACCGTACGGTTTTGAACAATGAGCAAAGCTCATATCGCACAGTTAGCTATAAAAAAAAAGAGGATATGACAATGTAAAACAATTCAAACGAGAAAATGTTTACATGTTAATTGGAAACAAAGTAAGTTCGAGATGGTTACCTGTATATATTTTAGATATGATCAAGTTAACATCTGATATACAACCGGCATTTCCATCTGGACAGTTGGCAATTCGCAAGAAGCCAGTCAAATATAATGGGGTATGAAGGGATATGGCGACAGAAAAAACGGTAATTAAAGATTCAAAATGCCGTATTGGATATCTTGCATTGCAAGACAAAAGTCGGCTTTCATTCGCTGTTCCCTCATCCGTCACGAGCTCGATTAATTTAGTGAAGATATAAGATCCAGATCTGCATTTGTTTGCTTCCGAAGAACCCTCTCGATCATGTGAAAACTGGACCAACAACAACGGCGAGACGCAGAGATGGTAAACATTTTATAGCACATGTTTAACACCGAATTACAAATAATTTTGATATCAAATCTCATCCTAAAGCGCTCATTAACATCTCAACTGGCATGCGTGCGCCTAAGGAAATTGAATCATGCACTCTCAAAAGCATTTGATGATGGTATGCAAATGGTAAAATTGTTTGTCAACTGTGGGTTGGCAGAAGGTGACAACAGTGACTTCTATGGCCAAATACCTAGATCGAAAATTAAAACCTCCGAAGACTTAACGAAAAAGTATAAAATCAAGTGTAGAGCGGGAGGTCTTAGTGTACCTAGAAGTCCAGAATTAGTATTTAGTCATGCTTTAGTTCTTTCGGGGTGTCGTGAAGATATTACAATGTTCTATCCCTCGGACATGTTCTTACATCTTTTTTCAAGGACGACGGCACTATACGAAAAGCATGTGAGGCTGCTCTTTGACATCAAACAGAGGCAGAAGCTGCAACTTCTTGCATCAGTTAGCACAATACGATCGATCTTCTACCGTACTTATTAGGGACGGAATGATGACCTTAGTCCAGTCATTGCATGTTAAGACATTAAGAACATTCGGTGACTTGGCTCAACGTTTCATTCAAAGTCAGAAAAGCATGCCCTAGTAATGTTGCTACAGTCTTTGATAGAAACGATATCAGACATTTAAAAGAATCTGCCGAAAGAGTCCGACGAACTGGCGTAAATTCGTGCCAAAAGTTATTTCATTTAAAAGATGGTCGATCCATAATAGACAGGAAAAATCTTGTACGTCAACACAAATGCACAGGCCCTACACATCAAGAAGGGTCGCATTATAATAAAGTCTTCAGATACAGATGATGTCACATTATTGT
Organism: Mytilus galloprovincialis; assembly: GCF_965363235.1. NCBI lineage: Eukaryota > Metazoa > Mollusca > Bivalvia > Mytilida > Mytilidae > Mytilus > Mytilus galloprovincialis. The sequence continues at coordinate 9,784,984 of NC_134846.1, forward strand.
GTGTGCATTTCTTTCCATCTATAAAAAACTACCAAGAACTGTGGTTTAAAAGAGAAACAATTACCAGCAATAAAGATGGTCGTAGATTCCTTCCTGTACATGAATTGTGTTAAACCCTGTCATATGCAAAGTGTTACCTGCTGATCCTGCTTTGACTGATTGTGATCCCACTTCACAATTTTAGGAATCGGGCAAAAAAAGTTTACGAAGTTTTAATGAACAATCTTTGAGACTTTCATGATTTGGACCATCTTTCAAGCGGTGGCATTGATTAATCTGTTGATGTCAGTCAGACATGTGTTGCAAGGCTCTATGACCAGAAACAGAAAGCTAAATTTGACCATAGTGTTTTAAATACATTCCTTGTAAAAAAAAACTAAACAAAAAGATGCTAGCTTAGCCGAACTACCCCCATGCGAATCAACTATCCTTCAACATGACATGTGAGCTTCACTTCAGACCACTATTTAAACCTCTTCAAATATTGCACAGCCACCAAAGCAGTCTCCTTCAGACTTCGGCTGGGAAGACACACATGAATTAACTTTTTCGCCACTATAGGTGCAATGTGAAGCTGAATAGGTAAGGTTTACTTGAGAAAAAAATCCAGGGTGTGCTTAGGCTTAGATTTTTTTTAAATAAGGTCCAAAGTTGGGGTCGGACACCCTACCCACACCCTTACGGAAATATTAATAAAAAATGTTCGACGGCAAAACTTTTTTCGCCACTAGGTGCAATGTGAAGCTGAAAAGGTAAGGTTTACTTGAGAAAAAATCCAGGGTGTGCTTAGGCATAGATTTTTTTAAAAAATAGGTCCAAAGTTTGGGTCGGACACCCTACCCCACCCTTACGGAAATGGTAATTAAAAATATTTGACGGAAATACTTTCTTCGCAACTATGTGCAATGTAAAGCTGAATAGGTAAGGTTTACTTGAGAAAAAATCCAGGGTGTGCTTAGGCTTAGATTTTTTTTAAATTAGGTCCAAAGTTGGGGTCGGACACCCTACCCTACCCTTACGGAATTGTTAATAAAAAATGTTTGACGGCAATACTTATTTCTTATTTTCTTTTTTTTTTTAAAGATTATAAATAATTTCCCTGCCCACCATACTTTATGTACAAAAAATAAACCTTTTGTCTATTCAAAAGTAAGCGATATCCACTGCTTCAGAATTAGAATGTTTCGTTAAAACAGATTTGTCTAATTAAAAAATATTAATCACGAGTGAAACTTTCTTTTCTTGTCATGCAGAACAGTTATAACTTTTCAGGAACTATTTGCGAGTATATGGAAAGCTGTTTGACACAATATCACAAAAAAAAAATTATGATTTCAATGTCAATTCCCTGTTACAAACATTTTTTTAAGCATTTCAATAATTTTTATTACATATTTACGATTCCATGTACACTTCAAACTGTTGAATATTAAAATTAAAAGCGGGGAGCACGCTGTTTGGTATATTGACATCGATTACTATTGTCTCAAATTAATGAACAGGACTAGATATTTTTTAAATCATCGAATAGTTCTCCGACTGCTTTATTATATAGTAAATACTGATCACACATTGGTTATATATTATTAAAAAAAAAATTGAGTACGTTTGAATCTTATGCAATTTTTTGGTTCTTAGACATATCCGAAAACTCGCTGCTAGCGTATTGGCTGCTAGCGAGTGCAGGGGCGGATCCAGCCATTTTAAAAAGGGGGGTTCCTAACCCAGGACAAAAGGGGGGGGTGTGTTCAAACTACATGTCCCCATTCAAATACATTGATCGTCCAAAAAAAGGGGGGGTTCCAACCCCCGGAACCCCCCCTCTGGATCCGCGCCTGGAGTGGCTGCTAGTTTAAGCCTGGTGGATAAATGTTTTACATTGTTATAAATCAAATATAATATGAGAATTTGATAAGATTCGGTGAACATGAATTTGGCAGCTAGTGTCCCGTTGAGTGTTTTATATGTCACATCTCAAGTATTTTTTTTTTATTTTTTAAGACAAATCCATGATATTCTGTTTAAATAATTCACATCCTTTTAACTCATTTTGAGTGTAAAAAATTGAATAGGTTTACACAGTTGTAATGGTAAAGACAGCATAAAAAGTATGCCTTTTGGTCATCATTGTTGAATGGTAGATGACTTATTGTATGGCAAGCCGTTTCGCTATTTATTCATTGGCGTAGCTTACGTTGAGGCAACCGAGGCAGTTGCCTCGTTAAAAAAAAAAACCAATTTTTTTTTTCCTTTACTGTATTATCTTTTTAAATGATTATTTCAGCAAACTGGCTACTAAACACTAATATACCGACTTGTTATATAAATGTCTTGTTGTCGGCTATTGATTCACACCCTTTACAAATTATTCAAGACTTATAGGAACATTTGAATTATTTTTCCCTCCTGTACTATTTTCTGTAATTCAAGTTTGTCAGAGTAAAAGAAAATCGACACCAGATTGATTTTGTACTACCCTGGCCCTTTGATGAGGCAAATTATTTAATTTTGTGTCAGAATAAATGTTAGTATATGAGGGCCTGGGTGAGGTTTTGAGAAAACAGAAAAATCGGCCCTGAAATTAATTTAAACTTAAAAGAATATAAATTGGAAATACTAAGTGCTAAATTATAAAATAAAGGAAAATCAAATTATGGACGACAAAGATAAAAAAATAAATATTTAATAATAACATTCTGAGCATACAAAGTTAACCTTCATTTATTACCGTAACGTCTAAAATTGAAACATCGTTGTTTGTTGACATCACGGTGGTTGTAATGTTCCCCTATGCGTACGTAGAACTGTTTCGCTAACTCTAGTACCAAACAAAATAAAATATGCATCTATCATCGTGCACATAAAATTATTTATATGTTGAGGTTCTCAAGTTTTATTCTCGCTATCTTAAATCATAGTACGTTTTCACTAGTAGCGAATTTCAAATATTGAAAGGAGTCACTGATTCCAGAGAAATTTTTATTATGTCTGTTAGTTAATACATAATGTCAGTTTATATAATATATATAAAAAATCAACCGAACACTGTTCATTTATCTTGAAGACTTCAGAATAACGTAAATTTTAGTAACTCGCCGGTTGTCATGTTCATTGTGTATTGAAAAAAGTTCAAAATCATTTAATAATTAAAAGACCTTCGAAGGAATATACCATTCTGCACTTTACATGTAGTATACGTTTTTCTCCTAGTTTATCATTAAATTCGGTTGTGCAATCCGGCTGTCGTTTTGTGGTGATTATCTATAAATCCTTGATTCATGACCAACGACCAAGCACAAAAATAATCATCACAAAAATTATTAAAAAATAAATCTTTGCGTTTGTTTTTTTGTTTTGAACATTTTGTACTGGTTTCTTCCGTACATTGAACAAGGTCGTGATTTCTTGTGATATAACGTTAAATCATGCCACAGTGAAGTACAGCCACCTACATTAGAGTGTTCAAAGGCCTAGAAATATATTGGGAGCCATAAGGCATTTGAGTTGTCTTTCTGTAACTGCTAGCAAGTCAGGAAATTGACTTTTTATTGGTTGTCTAAAGTGATACTTTCACGTTTATATATTTCGTTATTTTATAACTTTGAGTTGATCCTGTACATAAGATAGTAATTAAGGCATATTAAACATTATTATGATGAAATAACATTAAACAGCCGCTTTTATTTAATTTTTTTTTAATTGTAAAAAACTCTTTAGCCCCTGACCCCCTCTCTCGGTATAATTAGAAGGCAAGCTACGCCACTGCAGTATGAAATCTTAAAACACGTAAATCCCGCATTTGTTTTGACAGCAGTTGGTGACTATAACATGTATAAAGCATTCTTTAAAGTTTCGAAAATGAGGCTCATTTCCATCAACTTCACATTAAAACAATTGTTTTTTTTTTATGTTTTAGATAGATGCAAGAAGATTTTGGTATCAGTGCCAATAAGACAACTCTCCATCAATGTCGCAATTTGTTAAAGTAAACCATTTTGAATTTAATAAACAATCTGACTGGAACAAATTAAAAAAAAATAAGAAACAAACTCACTGGACTTGTCAGAAAATCTAAAGAAGATTACAATATTAATTTTATAAACAAAATTGTGAATGGTAATCCGTCTAGCACAAACTGGTAGAAAACAGTTAAACAATTTTCTGGTGTTAAACCTAGCGATGATATGGTATCCCACCTATTGAACGAAACGGATTATTAATCTTTGATGATATTGAAAAAAAGAAAATGAGTAGAACTCTTGCTTTGCTTCACAATCTAATTTAGACGACGAAGAGGTCGATAACTTAGTAACCTTGACGATGCTGCTACCAACTTAAATCCAACATGTCCAAGGTTATTAAAAAAGCTTCATCAGTCATAAAATATCCTCTTTGCAAATTTTTTAATATGTCGTTAAGGAAAGCTGAATTTCCGTGCCAATGGAAAAAAGCCAATGTCATAATAAAATTGAGAATGGGAATTAGGAATGTGTCAAAGAGACAACAACCCGACCATAGAGCAGACAACAGCCGTAGGCCACCAATAGGTCTTAAATGCAGCGAGAAACTCCCGCACCCGGAGGAGTCCTTCAGCTTGCCCCTAAACAAATGTGTATACTAGTTCACTGATAATGAACGTCATAATAAACTCCGAATTATACACAAGAAACTAAAATTAAAAACCATACAAGACCAACAAAGGCCAGATGCTTCTGACTTAGAACAGGCACAAAAATACGGCGGGATTATTCATGTTTTTTGAGATCTCAAGCCTCCCCCTATACCTCTAGCCAATGTAGAAAAAAACAAACATACAACAATACGCACAGTAAAACTCAGTTTAAGAGAAGTCAGAGTCCGATGTCAGAATAGGTAACAAAAGAAACTAAACAAAATGACAATAATACATAATTTAAAAAAAATTAAGGACTACTACTAACATGCCAGCTCTGAGCTCCAGACCTCAATCTACTAACATGCCAGCTCTGAGCTCCAGACCTCAATTAAACTGATTGAAAGAGTATGTCTTCATCATATGAATATCAAGCACAATCCCACAGTGAGGGGTTTAGTTAAACAGTTAAATACCTGTCTTTAAAAAAAGTTCATCAAACGAAGTTAAAAATTACCAACCTGTAACTCTTCTCAGTGTCTGATCAAAACGTACGGAACGCTGTAAACATATTTATCATTACCTAAGACAGAATAATGTTTTAAGTTAAAACGCAAAACCAGTCCGGCTTCACCAGGGGACTCTGCTGCAAATCAGCGCGAATGATTTTAGTAAAGCTTTGGATAGTAACAAAGAAATACGGATTGTGTTCTGTAGCATAAGTTTTGCGTTTGATAGAGTTTGGCAGAAAAGTCTTCTAATTATATTACAGAGATATGGTATATCTGGAAATTTACTTGTATGGATAGACAATTATTTGAATGACAGTTATAAATGGTTCACATTGTGACTGGTTATCTACTAATGCTGGCGTTCCACAAGGTTCTATATTAGGTTCCTTTTGTTGTATTTATTCAATTAATGACAGCAAAGCCCTCTGAAATTAAGATTTTTGCTGACGATACAAGTCTATAATATGTCAATTAAATAACTGTTGATAATCCATTAGGAGCTGCTAAAAGTTCTGAATAGTGATTTGCATAAAATACACCAATGATCCCAGCTTGTAAATTTCAACCCCAAGAAAACTGAAACCATGACCTTTTCCCGTAAAAATGCAAAATATTATCACCCACCTTTCAACATGAATAACAAAGAACTACATATAGTCGAAAAGCACAATGATTTAGGAGTCTATTTTTCTAATACTGGTTCATGGAATGTACATTTGGGTTATATTGTACAGAAATCTATAGCCCGGTCAACACCGGATCGTACGATATTTTGTCGTGGAAGATCTATAAAATAGATGTCGTGTCACTGTCTTTCAAACTGTCAAAAAATATTTCGAGTGGTCACATTAGGTACGACATGTCCACGATGGTTCCACGATGGGTACATGACAGAAAAAAATATAATTGTACTGTCTTGGGTTTGTCGCAAGTCGGCCGTGCAACAGTCGTACGACGATCGTGTGTTGTTTGGGGCTATTTTTCAGGTTGTCATGTCATGGAATGCGCGTGTAGCTGTCGTGTCACTGTCATGCCGCTGTCATACAACTGTCGTACAACAGTCGTGGATCACTGTTGAATCGCGTTTGAATCCGAACTACTAGTATATAAAGAAGGCCTGATTTATTGCGTGCCATTTGCTTTCAATATTATCCAGTGTCATTATAAGTTCGGTCCAAGAAAACGACGTTTTTTTAAATCAGTTTATATTATAAATGTCAGCGAATTTTAACCAAGATGCCCCCAGAAAGAAAAAAATAACAAAAGAAAGGTGGTAGCAACGCTAACAGGACCATATATTTTTCTCTTGTTGGAGTTAAGTCTCTTGTGGAGAGTTGTCTCATTGGCAATCATACCACATCTTCTTTATATCATAAGTTGTGTGTTAACCTTTGAAAATGGGTTTACTACGTAACGTTCTACAAAAAATCCTAGAGCAAAAAAGGTGCATGTCCAATTTTCGTGCTACGACACACGACAGCGCCACGATGCTCAAAATATCGTGCGCCTGTCGTACGACGATCACAATTGACCCACGATTTGACAAAATTTCATGTCGTGGCGCTGCATAGATGTGTCGTGGGTTCATTGTGACCAGGACTTAATATACACTGGCGGATCTAGAATTTTTCATAAATTGGGGCCCACTGACTGCCTAAGAGGGAGCCGCTCCAGTCGCGCTTCGGTGATTCCCTATATAAGTAATCAATTTGTTTCCCATAAAGGGGGGGGGGCATTGCCCCCCCCCCCCAATCCGCCTCTGATATATTAAGGAAAGTAAAACACACTCTAGATAAAATGACCCTGGAAAATATATATATATACATGTATCGTTTATAAGGCCTATTATTGAAATTTGGGATTCAGGCAATCAATCTTTAATGAATAAATCGAAAACATCAAGTTGGACGCCGCTCGTACAGTTATAGGGGGGACAAATCTCGAGGTTATATAAAAGAAATTCAATGGGAGAAACTTTCAGATCGAAGAAGTAACCACAAATTAATACTGCTTCATAAAATTGTAAATAATGAAACCCCGAATTATTTGCATGAACTATTGCCTGGCTATGTCAGTGGTTGACACGACCAGAGTACAAGATATAGACGTCATACTCTATTAGGCAGCAACCATTAATTTTTATTTTCTGGGGGGGGGGGGGGGGGGGGGGGCTATGGTTTTTTTTGGAAAAAAAGTTTGTTTCCAGTTTTTGGAGAAAAAAATAATTTGTTTTTGATTCTGAGAAAAAAAATTTGTTTGTTTCACCCTCAGCTGCCACTATATGTAATGCTAAAATTGAAAGAAAAAAATTGTTTTCGTCTTGTCGCGAAAAAAATAGATTGTTTTTCGCCGCAGGCGAAAAAAAAAATTTGTCCAGAAAAAAAACCATAGCCCCCCCCAGAAAATCAAATGGTTGCTGCCTTAGAGGTCAAACTTCTCTATTTATTTAAGAAAAAAAATGTAATCAGAATGATCGAGTCCCTTTATACTTTTATGCTGGATGTCGAAAAGGCCAAATTCTTCACGAGCGACTAACAAAGAATAGTAGTTCTTTAAACTGTCACTTGTTTCCAAGAAACTTAGTTTGTTCTGCTAAATGTCACTGTGGTGACTTAGAAACTAGTTAACATTTTTTTATTATTTTGCCCATTATATTCGGACATTTGGAAGCCTAAAATTAACGGTACCAATGGACACCGAATTACTACGACATGGCTCAAATAAGAAAACAGTAGTTTATTTCTCATGGTACAGAGTTTTATTTGATTAAATCTAAAAGGTTTACAAACAAATAATAGGCATTTCGTCTTATCAGTTGCATTTTTCTTTTCTTTTCAAAAAAAGAAAACGTGTTGACTCAGATTTGAATATCAATTATTATACTTGCATGCTACTTCAAAACTTAATTCAGGGCGAATGAAATGAATAAACCTATAAATTTATGGAAAGCCAACGGGGTCAAAATTCTTAATTCGTAACTTGTCAATTCGTTACTTGTAACTGTGTAATTTCTAAATTGTTAATTCGTAAATTGTTAATTTGCAACTTGTTAGTGTGAAATTCATAATGCTTAATTCGTAAATTGTCAATTTGTAACTTGCACCTTTGTAGTTTCAACATTTTTAATCGGTAAATTGTCAGTTTGTTTAATACATGTAACTGTGCAATTTCATATGCTTCATTCGTAAATTGTCGATTTGTAACTTGTATCTTTGTATTAAAATTCAATATTCTTCATTTGTTAATTGTCAATTTGTAACTTGTAGATTTCAAAATTCTTTATTGGTAAATTGTCTTTTTGTATATTGATGTTTAGTAACTTGTAACATGTGACTTGTCGATTCGTGAATTGTCGATGTATGAAATGTCGAAGTGTTAAATGTCATCGGCGTTGTATTATGTGATGCAACTGTTTTTTTTTGTATCATTAGGGTTCCGGTATTCTTTATGTTAGTTTTATATATATGTTTTTATCATATGTTTAGTAGTAAATACAGTAGTTTTGCATATGTGCTGTTTAATCCATATCGCGCAACTTTGATGCGCACCCTTTATCGCATACCCTTTATCACACCCCTATTTTTTTTTTTTTAAAGTCAGTTTTGGATTTTTGTTTGCTTAAGAAAAATTTTCCTCAAAATAGGTAAATTTTTTGAATGACACACAAATTAATACAATAATAAACAAAATATTTTTAAAACAACAGCACGCAAATTGTAAGGTAACCCAGGTGCTTCGGATAATTAAGTAATTGAGCAGTTCTTTTAAGGCCTTTGAAACAAGACAAAAGTAGAACTGAAGGTAACCCAGTGCTATGGATCAGAAAACAGTTCATATAATATAATACTCTTCTGTTGAAATATATGATAAAGTGTATAATACATGGCAAAATCCGTATCACATGCCGTATCACCCTCGACCAATATCATCCCTCGGGCTTAAAGGCACTTAGGCTGATATTGATGTCTCGGGATGATACGACATATGATACGGATTTTGCCATGTATTAGACCGTTTGAATGGTTTTACACTAGTAATTTTGGGGCCCTTTATAGCTTGTTGTTCGATGTGAGCCAAAGCTCCGTGTTGAAGGCCGTACTTTAACCTATAATCATGGTTTACTTTTTAAATTGTTATTTGTATGGAGAGTTGTCTCATTGGCACTCACACCACATCTTCCTATATCTATTTTATTATTCTCTATATATCGTATCCACAGTGTAAAGACCGATTTGAAAGGTCAATTTATATGGAAAGCCAACAGGATCAAATTTCTTAATTCGTTATTTGTCAATACGTAACTTAGCTTGTAACTGTGTAACTTCTAAATTGTTAATTCGTAAATTGTATTACGAGACAACTACAATACCAAGCAATACCCAGCAATACCAAGCAAAAATAAGAGGCTCTTAAGAGCCTGTTTCGCTCACCTTGGTTTATGTGCATATTAAACAAAGGAAACAGATGGATTCATCACAAAATTATGTTTTGGTGATGGTGATGTGTTTGTAGATCATACTTTACTGATCATTTTTGTTACTTACAATTTTCTCTATCTGTAATGAACTTGGCCTTTTAGTTACAGAGGAAAAAACTTTGTAAAAACTTACCAAAATTTCCCAAATTAATGAAAAATGTTAAAAAATGACTATAAAGGGCAATAACTCCTTAAGGGGTCAACTGACCATTTTGTTAATGTTGACTTATTTGCTGAACATTATTGCTATTTACAATTTATCTCTATCTATAATAGTACTAAAGATAATAACCAAAAACATTCAAATTTCTTTAAAAATTACCCATTGGGGGGCAGCAACCCAACAACCAGTTGTCCAATTCATCTGAAAATTTATGGGCAGATAGATATTTACTAGATAAACAAGTAAACCCCTTGTTAAATTTGCTTTAAATGCTTTGGTTTCAGAGTTATAAGCCAAAATCTACATTTTACCCCTACATTCTATTTTTAGCCATGGCGGCCATCTTTGTTGGTTGGCTGTGTCACCGCACACAGTTTTTAAACTAGATACCCTAATTATGATTTTGGCTAAGTTTCGTTAAATTTGGTCCAGTAGTTTCAGAGGAGAAGATTTTTGTAAAAGTTAACGACGGACGAATAATAACAAAAATTTATGAAAAATTGGTAAAAAATGACTATTAAGGGCAATAACTCCTTAAGGGGTCAACTGATCATTTTTATCACATCGACTTATTTGTAGATCTTACTTTGATGAACATAATTGCTGTTTGAAGTTTATCTCTATCTATAATAATTTTCAAGATAACCGAAAACGGACGAAATTTTCTTAAAATTACCAATTCAGGGGCAGCAACCCAACAACCCATTGTCTGATTCATCTGAAAATTTGAGGGCAGATAGATCTTGACCTTATAAACAATTTTACCCCTTGTCAGATTTGCTCTAAATGCTTTGGTTTCAGAGTTATAAGCCAAAATATATATTTTACCCCTATGTTCTATTTTTAACCATGGCGGCCATCTTAATTATTTTGGCGGGTCACCGGACACAATTTTAAAACTAGATACCCCAATGATGATTGTGGCCAAGTTTGGTTAAATTTGGCTTAGTAGTTTCAGAGGAGAAGATTTTTGTAAAAGATAACAAAAATTTATGAAAAATTGGTAAAAAATTACTGTTAAGGGCAATAACTCCTCAAGGATCAACTGACCATTTTGATCATGTTGACTTATTTGTAGATCTTACTTTGCTGAACATAATTGCTGCTTACAGTTTATCTCTTTCTATAATAATTTTTTAGATAATAACCGAAAACGGACAAAATTTCCTTTAAATTACCAATTCAGGGGCAGCAACCCAACAACCCATTGTCTGATTCATCTGAAAATTTGAGGGCAGATAGATCTTGACCTAATAAACAATTTTACCCCTGTCAGATTTGCTCTAAATGCTTTGGTTTCAGAGTTATAAGCCAAAATATACATTTTACCCCTATGTTCTATTTTTAACCATGGCGGCCATCTTAATTATTTTGGCGGGTCACCGGACACAATTTTTAAACTAGATACCCCAATGATGATTGTGGCCAAGTTTGGTTAAATTTGGCCCAGTAGTTTCAGAGGAGATGATTTTTGTAAAAGTTTACGGACGACGGACGCCGGACGACGGACGACGACGGACAACGGACGCAAAATGATGAGAAAAGCTCACTTGGCCCTTTGGGCCAGGTGAGCTAAAAATACACCCCAAAGTATGTATACACAAGATCTGAAATTAACTGAAAAGGAATACAGTCACAAACTAATTAAAGTTCTACAATATTATAATTAAGTCATATAAATTAGATATGTAAATGTATAACGAGTGCTCAAAATCGGAGGGATTAGTAAATCATGATCAACATTTCCCTAGCAATTTGTTTCTATGTCTATGAAAGGGAAAAAAAAATAATAATTTACTACTTTTAAATTTATAAAAATATCAATCCATTAAATTAAAAAAATAATATTGCAGTGCGAGTACGAGAATCCTATGATTTTCAACAACTTTGTACTTACACTTATATATCAGTACAAGACAATTTTGCCACATAATTAAAGTAGTAAAGCAACTTCTTTTTCCATATTTTTTATAGACAGAGAGAATAATGTTTTGAAACAGGTTATCTGTATCAAAGACAGGATGTACTTGTAAACATAGACATTTGTTTGTATCTTAAATTAAGTTTAGTAGTTTGGAAGTAACTGTATTTGCAGTAGGACGTTTATCCATAGCGTTATTCCAACATTTTGATATCAACTTCATCAAAGCCGGAACTGGTTGATTCTTTTCAAAAGAAAGGCGTTGACCTGTTTTCACGTAATCAATCAACTGTTGAGCATCTTTAACTTCAATAGTGTATTCTTCACTCTTCTCATTTTTTGATTCTGAATCTTGCTCGTTGATGACTACAACATTTGAAAATGATAAATTAAAATACCATCCGTTACAAAAATTCTTGAAAGTGTAGCTCGTCAGTGTAATCTAGAGTTGTAACACAGTACATACAATATAAAACATTAAGATAGATTTGATATATAATCTGTATCAAGGATCTTTTAAAGATTCAGTCACAGAAAAAAAATATACTTGAAGTACGTTTAAACAAGTGATAAATGCGTTGGATCGTCAGTGAAGGTGATACACCGCTGAAAACGCACAAGTCATATAAGATCATAATACTTTGATATGAGGTAAACATATAAATTCTGTAAATGATTTTATATCTTTTTTATTCGAATTTGGAGCAAGAAACACCTAATGAATTCATTAGTTTTTGGTTATTTTTGTTTGTTATTGTCTTCATCAACACATTTACCTTTTTATATTTGCAATCGTTAAATACGAGTTTAATGTATCCATGTCAAGATTTGTAGACAACATTTAATTTCTTATAACATGGGAAACAGTAAATGAATGGAGGTATTTTCGGGGATAATGGTAATTACCGACCAGAGTAGGCGAAAATGATGGGACATCTACATTTTTTGTACATAAATATATCGTAATACCATAAAGCAGCAACAGCAACATTTTTTAAGTCATCGTCGTTAATACTGTGTAAACACTCCCGTTGTTTTTACCATTTTCGTTGATATACGTTTAAAAAAAACTGTTTTGAGTACATAAGACAACGGTCAACAGGTTATGCTAATACGACAAAACGGTCAGAAATTGGCTTTTCCAAATAACAGTCATAATTCATCCAAAATCGGTAATGTATAGTAACGCAATCCATATACACGGCCAAACATCGCACAAAAACCTGCTGATTCAAACGTAAAATGCAGGTAGTTCAATAATTGTAATGGAATACTGTGAAACGGTAGACCATACAATTGGCAAACTGTAGTGATATAAAGCATTCGAGACACTGTAGATAGGACCAATGAATGAATAATATGGCTTTTGCCACTTGTTATGTCTGTGCGCCTGACTTTAAAATATCGCCGACATCAGTTGTTTTCCTAATGCATTATCATATGGTCCGAGACCACAATTATTTCGTAGTGCATTTCTTTTAGAACATAAATGAAAATAAAAATAAATCCCACCTGTGCTTTCTGAAAGAAACTTTTACAGTGTGTTGTACTACTTTTGGGACAAATTATATCAAAATTATAGAAAACTTCATCGGCTCTGCTCTTAAAATATGGACAATTTTATGTTTAGGGCGTCTTGAAATCTTTTGACAGCTTCCGAAGTGCTAATTTTAAACCTTTTTCAGCTGGACCAAATCACTTCTTTCCTTTAAAATTCTGGACCCAAATTTTTTGACAGTGTAATTTCACCCCCCTACTTGAAATTTGAGGCATTAAACATGAAGAAATAAATTTGGAAGGGTTATAAAAATTAATGGCAAGTAACCCACTGTCAACACTAGGGACTATATTTGTGACGACAATTGTGGACTCGCACCATATCATCAATATTTATATATTGTACTGTTAGGTGAGGGTTGGCTTCCCGCTAACATGTTTAACCCCGCCACATTCTGTATGAATGTGCCTGTCCCAAGTCAGGAGCCTGTAATTCAGTGGTATTGTTTGTTTAATGTGTTACATATTTGTTTTTCGTTTATTTTTTTGTACATAAATAAGGCCGTTAGATTTCTCGTTTTTATTGTTATACATTGTCATTTCGGGACCTTTTATAGCTGACTTTGCGGTTTGGTGACTTACAGTTGTTAATTTCTGTGTCATTTTGATCCCTTGTGGAGAGTTGTCTCAATGGCAATCATACCACATCTTCTTTATATCATAAGTTATGTGTTAATCTTTGAAAATGGGTTTACTACGTAAAGTTTATCAATTTTTACAACGCTTTGGCTACTTTTTAAAAGCAAGATATGATGATTGAACAATTTGGAGTTACTAAACTAATCAAACAAAGAAACAAATCAAATTAAGTATTATGCCAACATTTGATAAAACTATATTCAACCTATGCCTACAAACAAGATGCAATAGGTGTTGCTATAACAATTATTAGTTAATAAATTGAAGGTTAATACAGTCAGTATATTTAAGAATCAAATGTAACCCTTTTAAAATTCAGAAACAAAAATAAAGTATTTGCAAAATTGTCTTGTAGTAAAAATGGAATTATTAAAAAAATATCTAAAAAGGCAAAATTTGTTAAATAGAACCTTTGATATTAGCACAACTGTTTTGAAATATATATTAGATAAATAATAATAAAAAAAAATAGACTAAATTTAAGAACATTAAAGTGCAGATGTGTTTGTTTTTATTCATTATATTGAGTTGTGAAATTTATTATTACATTTTGTGTCTCTAAATTGAAACTCCATCATCCGAATTTATAATTAATTTAGATAATAATAAGACAATTTGCAAAATTATAATAAAAATGAGCGTAATTTATATAAACAAACTTTATATGACTATTCTAAGACCACCGTAAGAAACCTCTCGTGTAGTCCTTTCTTTGTGAAACTCACTAAGTACTAGCATATGTCGTTAAACCATCCTAATACATGTCTTATTCCTGAGACAGCTTTGTGAAACTGGGCCCAGAGACTGAAGGAAAACAACATGACACCAGTTGGTATTGCAGATGCAGAATCATATCTTATAGTATGACTTTTGAGACAGTCATATTAATGAAATTTGTCTCTACTATACGGTGTATATGTTGGAATTGATAGTGAACATTTAAAATAGATATTTTACATGAGTTATTATTTATGAAATACATGGGGTTCATTAGTGTTGTATGTTATTGTATTTGGAACCTTTTTTATATAAACTTAAATATTTTGATCATATTCATGAGAATGACACGGATAGGTATTTAATATGACCAGATGTTCCCTTAATAAAATAACAAAATGTTTTTTTTCCCAATTATTTCAATACATTATATTAAGTTTATACTAAATCCTATATATAGCTATATATACATGTAAACGCACATAACAATCTACAGTTTCACTAGTTCCTGTAAAAGAAATTGTATATTGAGTATACTTTAACGCTAAGTTTAAACTGATTGCAAATTGTTTAGCCCCTAATCAATTGATGTTTTATAACACATTTAAATTCTAACAAATTTTTCAACCTATGCCAACATTTTTTTATACAATTTTATACCTAAATTTTAAAATGTTGGCGTAGGTTGAAAGAACCAAAGTAGCACGGATATTGGGCACGTGTATGACATGTACAATAAGATAAAAGTTTATTCCAATGATGGTCCATGCGTATTGTGATCACCGGATTTTAACAGAAAAGGTCATGCTGAGTTCACTGCATATGGAAAAAAATATCGGCGATCGTTTACTGGAAGCAAACAAAATTATAGAATTATACATAAGTTTTATAATAAAAACTAGCCATTTAGTTATAAAAATGATATGCATCATTTATTAAATTTGAAGTTTTATTATGACTTTAATTTTTCAACACTGACATATAAGGTAACTATTATACTGGAATATTTAACGAATTTACCTATTTTGTTTTGTAGCAGAAACAAGTCCCGCGACCCTAATGTTTTAAAATTTTGAACAGCTTTAATATTAGGAGCTTTATTTTTTACAATTTATCTTAAAACTATATGCTATGGGTTTCTTTTTTCATACATAATTGTGTTTTTAATGAATTATCTGTTCACAATCTGTAGCTCCAAACAAAAGCCTGGTGACCCCCACTTTTTACTAAGTATTTGACAAAACCTTGATATAAACTTAACCTTTTGGCAAAAGGTCAAAAACGTCTACGGATTTTGATAAAGACTCCTCCCATCTACCTTAAAACAACTTATCAAACTATAGTTTACCAAGCAGGTTTTAGTAGTTCAATTATGTAGTATTGATACCAAACATAGCGAACTGCACAGAAAACATTTTAGAATGTGCATTATAATGTTAAAAGTACTTTCTATAATACAAATATATAGTTTTACTTACGCTTAAATGCAGGACGTCCGTAGTAAACTTCCCACATCAAAATTCCAATACTGTATATATCTGATTCTGTTCTTTCGCAATATTTATCTGTGAATATCTCCGGCGCAACTGCTGTCGGTAAATATATGCCACCAATTGTGCATATGTGCTCAGTTGGTTGTAAGAGTCCGGCATCTGCAATTTTCGCCACTCTATCTTTGATCTATGAAGACAAGAGATATAGTTATATATTTTTGTTCCATTTCATGTAATGGAATGTGTCGTTCATAGCCATGATACATTGACAGGGTTGGGTCTACAATTGATTTGTTTTTGTTTATTTGACTATGTCTTCAACGTTGGCATTTGATGTTAGAATGTAGGATAAGTACTGTATTGAAATCTTTCATTACAGTGATGATACATTTCAAGCAGATATGGTACACTACAACCTGCACAAATGCATGAAACTAGGAAGACATACAAATGCATACTTTAGTTTAAAACAGATGGAAAATTATAACGTTACTTCTAATATTTAACTATGGATACTTTTCCGTTTGATGGTATTTTTTAGGTTGGTGTTATTTCATGTTCAACCATATTATATAGGTATCAAAAATTTCTTGATACACAATTTGACAATGTGGTTCACTGTATAGTGAAAACTTTAATTATCAATTAAAAGTTCAATTTAGCCTACGGAAAAAAAGTATAAAAAGATTTATACATGATGCAGAAAAAATATTAATATAAACGTAAATGTTAGCGAATATTTTGGTCCTGACATTTCATTCGCATATTGTTTAATTTAGATTTGCAGCAAGAAAATTGTGGAAATCGTTTTAAGGGTATACTTAAGTGAAATTTCGAAGTCGAAAGTTAAGGAACAAAATAAGTTTAAAATTTTGATAAAGGTTATATAGCTTCGGACTTTTACCTTATATTTGCATCGATATTAATTTGGTTTCAAATCGAAGGAAAGGAATAAAATCTGCTTAAATGTTGTTAAATGACTTTTTACGAGCTATTATTATAATAGAAAAAATAAAATGTTTTTTTTAGCAAACAGTTTTACCTTGTATCGTAGGATAAAAAAAAACCAAGGATTCCGAACATCTGACACAAATTCCAAAACTTCACCCTTGTACATCCTTAAATTACGAAAAAGATATCCCTTGTACAGAACTCTAATGCCTTATTTGGGTTAACGGCATACACTAATTTTTCAATCCCATGGTAAAACAAACAAAAACCATTTAAACACAAAACAGTATAAACAATCAAATATTGAAAAACTTAAAACTAAGCAACATGAACCCTGCCAATAACTGGTGTGATCTCCGATGTTACTTTATGCTCATCTGGTGCAACACATGGTACTAATAATTTTATCATGAAGTCATTTTTGAAGATGGGGTGTTGGTCTCTAAAGTCAGCGTCTTGCTGACATATGTCTGTTTTCTCATAACGTTAATTTGTTTCACACTGACGAATAGTTTATTTTTGTAAATGACTGCTTACACTTCTCCTCGATTGACAATGTTTCAATTATATCGAAGTAACAAGACCCCTTTCTCCCACAGCTATAGTCTGGTGCATAAAGGTCTTAATCATGTACTTGAATAGCTACAGTTTTATTAAAAACAGATCTGATTTGACGAAAAAGTTTATTTCCAACACTGACTGCAAAAACGTTAAGCATTGTAACTTACAAACACATTAGACATTTTCAGATTCTTGTGTATAAATCCTGCCTCATGAAGGTGTGCAATTCCCGTTGAAATTCCTGACATTGTTTTGATATAAAACGCCTTTGACTTCTCGGATTCGTAGATGTTCCAATCTTTTAGATTACCACATGGTACAAAGTGTTTATTTTTCAAAATTAAGTTCTCTAGGCTTTCTGAGCAATGCTCCATGCGCAGTTCCAAATATTTGTAACCTTGGTAATCAATTCTGATAGAAATTCCATATACTTGAACTATGTTTGGATGGTTAACATTTCTAAAATAAAACAACAATGCTACATGTAACATTATTTTTTTCTAATAATAATCTGTCATTAAAGAACATGATTAATCAATTGTAAATACCAATGTTTTCACTGGTATACGCCTCTGCAAAAATTGTGATGTCAGGACATATTTAATGTGACATACAATGTACCATTACTTCAATCTGTTCTTTTTTTAGTATTTTTTGTAGATATGGTCTTAAATTTCAAACGTTCTCTTGCATGATCCTTATGTTAAATATTATTACCTGACTGTGCTTTTGTACTAGACATTGAGCTAGAGACATCTTTATTAGAACAACGAAGGAGTATGTATCTTCTAATAAAACAATATATAAATGCTGACCAAATTCATATTTTAAATACCATGGTACGTAGCGACTATCCCTTAGTTACAAGTACATGTTGCATGCTAATATCAGATTTTATCATTGTGCGATCATAGCCCTGGCCGTACCTTTATTTAGTGTGGTATCAACAAAACATAATAACACACGGTTAATAACAGTTTGCAAGGGTATAACTCATCATATAAATACATTACAAAAAGTACAATTAAAACAGTAGTCTCAATTACATGAAAATAATTCTAAGCCAAATTTCTACTATAAATTACAAAATGATATATGCTGTTTTCCAGTTGACGAGAAAAGGGTATCATAAGTTCGTCAAGAAACGACCGAAACATGATACCATTGTTCATGTTTTAACACTAAATAAGTGTTATAATGATATGCTGTAATAAAACCAGTTGTCATAGATATAGGGTTTTGAAATAATCTTTTTCTCTTATTTATTGCAACAATTTGAATGCATGGATTAAAAAGATAAGTAGACAAAATTACGTTATGCTGTCATGAAACCAGTTGTCTATATATAGATTCTACCATTATATCGAGGTTGATACGATATTTGTCCAATAGATCAAATTTAAAACGCGAGGGTCGCCGAACGTTTTAAATATTTAAAATTTAACTGTCAAGAGTAGATAAATATCGTATTACACGAGATTTGGTAGTGGAATCTGTTTCTCTTATGATTTTTAAACAATACGCAGTCAAACGTATTCCTTCTTTGCAAGTGATCTGCAAAAAGATGTGTTCTTTCTATGTGAAATCATCAGTCATGCACGCCTTTTTCATGCCGTCACAATAGGAAATTGAGAGGACAACAAGAAAAATTCGACGTCATAATCGGATTTCAACCAATGAAAAACTGAAATCAAACGATCCACACGTTGATCAATTTTTTTTTATACAATGGGTGCAGAAAGGGGCAAATTGACGAAGAATTAGAGAAACTTGTATATTGCTCTTTATACATGTTATTCAACGATTTTCGGTACTTATCTATCTTCGGATTTCAAATGTTTGGCTTTGAGCGTTCCTGATGAAGGTAAATTAAGAAAAGCGCTTCGGACGCAAGAAATCATTAAACATGTTATTTTCAATATTTTACATCACTGGATCGCTACCTCTGCTGGTGGACTATCAGTCCCGAGGGTATCATCAGCTCAGTAGTCAGTGCTTCGGTACATGTTTTAAAAACTTTACTAATAAAATTTGAAATTATTATGAAACTAAGGTTTCAACTCACTCAGACAAAGTTGGCTTTAGATGCATTTGGCTATTTATTTTAGGTATTATTGACATATAGCTCTTCAACGATTTTCGGTACCTATTTATCTTCGGATTTCAAATGTTTGGTTTTGAGCGTTCCTGATGAAAGTTAATCCAGAAGAGCGCTTCGAACGCAATCAATTATTAAACGTGTTGTTTTCAATGTTTTACATCACTGGGTCGATACCTCTGCTGGTGGACTATCAGTCCCCGAGGGATCATCAGCTCAGTAGGTTCGAGACCACAATTATTTCGTAGTGCATTTCTTTTAGAACATAAATGCAAATAAAATCCCACCTGGGCTTCCTCAAAGAAACTTTTACAGTGTGTTGTACTACTTTTGGGACAAATTATATCAAAATTATAGAAAACTTCATCGCCTCAAACTCAAAATATGGACAATTTTATGTTTAGGGCGTCTTGAAATCTTTTGATAGCTTCCGAAGAGCTATTTTTCAACCAAAATCACTACTTTCCTTTAAAATTCTGGACCCAAACTTTTTTACAGTGTAATTGCAACCCCCTACTTGCAATTTGAGGCATAAAACATGGAGAAATAAATTTGGAAGGGGTGTAAAAATTAATGGCAAGTAACCCACTGTCAACACTAGGGACTATATTTGTGAACAACGAAAATCAAGGGACGACAATGGTGGTCTCAGACCAGTAGTCAGTTATTCGGTACCGACATGTTTTACAAACTTTACTAATAAATTTTGAAATTATTATGAAACTAAGGTTTCAAATTCCTCAACCAAAGTTGGCTTTAGATGAATTTGGCTATTTATTTCAACTCCCTCAGGCAAAGTTGGCTTTGAATGAGTGAGGCTATTTATTTTAGGTATTTTTGACAAAAAGCTCTTCAACGTTATTCAGTACTTATCTATCGGATTTCAAATGTTTGGCTTTGAGCGTTCCTGATGAAGGTAAATCCAGAAAAGCGCTTCGGACGGAAGAAATTGTTAAACGTGTTATTTTCAATATTTTATAATAATTCGGATGTACCGTTACTATGAATACAACTGGTGTGGTGAATGTAAAGCATTAGTGTAATGATTTGATCGCCTTGTTTTAATTCAATTTTTTTTTGAATATATGTTTAGGAATGCATTAGTTCACGGAGAGATCAAATATAATAATCGTTCATCAATGATCTGTTACATGTCATGTATGTTAAATATTTTTAACGTCCCCCCCCCCAAGCAAAAAATATTGATATAAAACGAAAATACAAAAAATGCCTGCACAAAAAAAGAGCAAAAATAATAAAGCCCAAAGAAGTCCAGTAAAATCACTTGCTGACCGTAAAGTATATCAATATAAGAGTTGTTTAAAATAAAATTTTTACCTTTTTTTGGGAAAAAGTATTACTTTTGTTACATTGATTTTGACTTGTTATTGATACTACATTGCACAAACTTTTTTGAAATATGTTAATACAACTTCAAACAAACACAATGCTTTTATTAAAATTTATACACCATCTTAAGAATGTTGCGTCCATCCCTGATGTTCGTTTCTACTGTCGTAGAAAATTTGAATTTGTTTTGAAATTTCTATTATACAAAAAGCTGTATCTGTGAAAAGACGGGTTATAATTAAGAAATCAACATTTTATATATTTAATTTGAAAATGATAACTTTAAACATACCTTATAGAATTCACCTCCGTTAACTGAATCAAAGAACTATCAGTTTGCAAGGGCTGTTTCATTGACTTGACCACAGCTTTGACCCAGTTTTGTTCCCTCATCATTTCAATTTCACGTACATGAGCAAATCTTCCTTCTAATGTCTGGGCATGTTCACAACTTCTCAACTCTGCAGGTGGATCTGAATAATGCGGAAAGTATTCTATGTAAGTAATGAGTAACTTCCCCATTATACATTTTGCCCTATCGCCAAAGGGAAGGTAGATTGTTCTGATGTCTATGTAAGATCGAATATCCTGTGTGACGTTCTTGATATAAATTGTGTCGGCGTCAATCTGTTGAGGTATGATCTTTCCGCAAATATTTCGAACCTTGTCTCTAAAATCTTCAATATAATTAGAACTAAGGTAAGAATAAATTCTTTTTTCTGAGAACCTCGGTAGAATTTCATCGGACCATTTTATCATAAATTCTAAAGGCCTTAATTTGAAGTCCTCAATTGTATGCTTCTCCTTGAGGGATATAAACTTGTCTCTGTTTAACAAAAATGGAAGTGTGAGTAAACTCAACACACTTAAAGGAAGACACACAGGGAGTGCTATAATAACTGCTGTTCCAATAGCAATGCCTTTAAGAAGTTCATATGGATCATCTGGTATTTTGTAATCAAGAATTAGTGCTCTAACTTCTTTGCTTTGCTCATCAAATAACTGTAGTTCTGCCAACAACATGTTATCGAAATCCACACGCAATGTTTCTATTTCTTCTGTATTCAAGAACGAATACAATTCTCTCCATATACGGCGATCTATCAGAAGTTCTGCCCTTAATTTCATTTTACCAATTGATGTTATCGGTTTGTGAGGGTATTCATCCTCAAACAAAAGCTCATTATTCGTCCATTGGAACATTTTCTTCTTTGTTTCTGAATGATTTAGGTGAAGGTTAGCTTTTCTTGACAGATCGGCACATCGAATTTCGGCTTTTGAAATGAGATCTTTCATTACCTGAAAAGAACAAAAACAGAAATTTGCTATAGGTATTACTTGATGACGTCATTATTAAAAAAGCACATATCTTTGTTAGTCATTAAAAAGGAAACTAAGGATAATTGTTCTTATAAAATTTTGACGGGACGTATTATGGTATACAAATGTCCGGTGTCCGTCTGTCGGTCTGTCTGTCTGTCTGTCCGTCCGTATGTCCGGCGTAAACTTGTCGCACCGTAACTTGAGAACGACTGATCTAAATTTCATGAAACTTAATATAGTTGTTTTTATGATGGTCAAATGATCTGTATACTTTTTGGTGAAAATAAGATTTAAACTTTTTGAGTTACGGCACTTTGTAACTAAAACAGGGGTGTGTTTTTTTTCACATGTCGCACCGTATCTCAAAAACGATTCTTGATTATTGCTTAAAACTTTACACACTTCTAAGTTATATTAATCTTAATATCTGTATACTTTTTGGTGATGATTCAAAATTTCATTTTTGAGTTATTGAGTATTTCGTAAAAAAGGGGGAGGGTTTTTTTACATGTCGCGCCGTATCTCATAAACGATTTATGATTATTCCTTAAAACTTTACACACTTCTTTGTTATATTAATCTAAAGATCTGTATACTTTTTGGTGATGATTCAAAATTTCATTTTTGAGTTATTGAGTATTTTGTAAAAAAAGAGGGAGGGGGTTTTTACATGTCGTGCCGTATCTCAAAAGCGATTTATTATTATTGCTTTAAACTTTACACACTTCTTTGTTATATTAATCTGAAGATCTGTATACTTTTTGGTGATGACTCAAAATTTTATTTTTGAGTTATTGAGTATTTTGTAAAAAAGGGGAGGTTTTTTTTTACATGTCGCGCCGTATCACAAAAACAGTTTATGATTATTGCTTGAAACTGTACACACTTCTTTGTTATATTAATCTGTATACTTTTTGGTTTGATTCAAAATTTTATTTAAGTGATATTTGTAAAAAAAAAAAAAACCCAGGGTTTGGGGGGGGGGGGGGGGGGGGTTCACATGTCCCGCCATGTCTCAAAAGCAATAAATGGTAATTGCTTAAAACTTTCTCAGAAACTATTGATGATTATAGCATAAAACTTCCACACAAGACGTCGGGCGTATCATGCGCTCATGGCGCAGCTGTTTATTTAACCATATCATTCAGGTGGACTCAGTTTGAAAGTAACGACGAGGGTGTTTACCATTCTCCTAATGAATAGTAAGTACAATAGGTTATTGAGAATTGAAACTTCTTTCACTGTTAAATAACATCCAAACGTTAGAAAAGAATTTAAAAAATGGTAGAGAATCCCTTTAGATTTAAGGCACATCAAGCACAGATTTATATCATTTTTATTATTAAAAAATGAATCCATCTTTTAGAATAGTTTTTCCAAATAAAATAGAGGTTGTCTCAACCTGTTTAATTCAATGACTCCTCACAACGCAATTTCAATTCCTGCCTATTTCGCCCTTTCGTAAAGCATGCTTTACGGAACCAGGTCAGAGGAAAACCTGTTTTACAGTCGTCAAAAGGAGTAGGTTCAGTAAGACCCCTTTTTGGCCCCAAAATATAGCAGTTTTACAAAATTGTTAAAATGTAAACCTTTAGTTATTTATTGGACAGTAGAATGCTTCTGCTACATAAATATGGGCTGTTTTTGACAATACAATGCACATATATCCGGTACTAGCATCATTAAGTCATGCTAAATTACTGAAATCCTCTTAATTCTAGCATTTTAGTTAAATTTTAGACGGTTTTCGTGTAAAACGAAAGTGGCCGCATTCGTGTTCATCCTTAATATTGAAATGTAAGTTGTATTTTATGATAATACATAACATATATAAAGATTGAGGATGAACACGGATACGGCCACTTTCATTTTTACCAAAAACCATCTGAAAAGTGACATTTTTCGGCATATTAGGTAGATATTTCATATTTGAGCTTGAATCGGATTGTTTTTAATGACTTAATCTGTTAAAATCTTTCACATAAACTAATTAATTCAAAAAAATAGACACTTAAGGATGTTCGCTGCTCAGTTTCAAAATAAATAACTTTTCATAAAACTAGTATGTTTTGATAGGGAATAAATTGGGGAATTTAAAAAGCAAAAAAAATATAGGGGTCAATGTGCTTGTTTTCGAGATATAAGCCATTGGAATTTTGGCGGGAAAATGTTCTCTCTTCATTTTTCATAGCTTCATCATTGACCAGTTAAAGTTCTCAAATACTATCAAAAAATAAATACAATTTTATAAGACTTTTACAAATGACTTATAATTATACATGTAAAAGATTTATAAAAAGAAAAATGGGGGTCCATGGGGAATTTTTTTTAAGGCATTCAAATGAATAAAACCAGAGGATTCCGAAAATCTGACAAAAATTCCAAAACATGACAAGCAGACATCCTTAAGTGTTTAAAAAGTGGTCAAAATCTTTCGTCAAATGAACCTGAAATTTGAGGCCAAAATCGGTCCTTACCGGACCTACTCCTTTGTGAATACTGGGACACCAAAGTTGGATGTGGAGCTCAGAGGAAGTTCTTAGAAGACTTTTGCGCTCACACGGACACTTTACTAGTAAACGATGTTCTGATTCTTGTTTTTAATATGAGAAGAGTTATTTCTATTGAAGTCCATTTGACGTTGCTCGGTCCTTGTACATCACATCATTGTGTTGTTGTTCTATGATAGTTCTCGTATTCTTGTCGTTCATTTTTTCTAAATTAAATGCGCTTTGCCTATATTACTTTTTGGTGCTTATTTTATAGATATGACGTGGCTCTGTACTTATACATTCCGCTATTGTCCTATTGTAAAACATTTTTGTAGTCTGTACGCCTTTTTATGTTTCTTTCATACATATATGACGTGGTTCTTTATTTAAAAATCCCATCTTTGTGTTATTGTATTTTGTTAAGTTTGTATATTATTTTCTCTTATTTTTGCTTAATATATGTCATTTTGTGTCTTTGTTATATGTTTAATTGTTTGTACAGTGATAAAGATTAAAACACAATGTTGACTGATGAAACCTTATTTATGACATGTTTACGTATTATATATGTGCTTGTGTTGGTCACACATCGTTGTCACTATAATGGGAATTGATGCGACTTTCACACAAAATACTGAACTCAGAAGAAAATCTAATCGGAAAGTACATAATCACATGGCAAAATCAAATGACAAAACACATCAAAAACGAATGGACAAGAACTGTCATATTCCTGACTTGGTACAGGTATTTTCAAATGTAGAAAATGGTGGATTAAACCTAGTTTGATTGCGCTAATCCTCTCACTTTGATGACAGTCTCATCAAATTCCGTTATATTTACAATGATGCGTGAACTAAACAGACAATTTACATATTAAATAAAATAGTCAAAATATGGGTACAGCAGTCATCATCGTGTAAGAACAATTAAACAGAACACAAAAACATCAATCAACAAACACATTCATTGATTCGCGTGTCTGACGTCAATTGTTTTATACGTCACATACATTTGTCGTTCAATGTATATACAAACAATTTTAAAGGCGAATTTGTTAGTGCAAAACTAGTTTTAGTTTGATAAACTTTCCATTTGTTAATGAGAACCAGTTTGAAACTAGTTTCGAACCTAAACTGGTTTGCCATTTGTTATTTTCAAACCCAAACTGGTTCAAGAAACTATTCAAACCATGTCCTAGGGTGGTTTGTGGTTTCGGTTTAGGGTTTACAATGGCGGCAATGTTGATGCAGTGAAGTGGTCGCGAAAAAATTTATGCAGATTCTATGGTCAAATTGATCTTTTTAGTGGATTTTCAATACAAATGTACTAGCATTACCTTTTTGTGTTTGGTGTTTTTTTAACTTCACATAGTTTTATATATTAAATATAAAACTAAGAACACTACATGTATTTGTTTGGTCATTTATTTGTTGCTGTTATTGCTATTTTTCTCAGTCTGGCAGTTACCTTCTTGTATAAATTGGCAACTAAAAAACGTTTTAAAATGTAAAATTGTTTTTGTTGTAAATTGGAAAATACTGAGATGACGATTGATGTTTATGAGATAACAATCCGATAAAAAAAAATTGTTAACATTACTAGAATTCAAAACTGAAATAAATTGAAATAGCCTATGAGAACAAGAGCTTATGAAATTGTTAGAATTGCTAAAATTTGTGATTAAGTCGTCATTTCTAGGTCGGTTATTTCTGGTATATATCTTTTGGTATGAACACTGAAACATTTGACAGGTACCATGTTGAATTTAATTGTGTTTAGGTACGGTGAACCACCATTGATAATTCATTGATATTGGTATACAGTGTGCACATCTCTTTTTAACAGACTGAATGTTATAATTTGACTGGGTGTGTCTGTCAGTATCTTACC
Source organism: Mytilus galloprovincialis (assembly GCF_965363235.1). Classification (NCBI taxonomy): domain Eukaryota; kingdom Metazoa; phylum Mollusca; class Bivalvia; order Mytilida; family Mytilidae; genus Mytilus; species Mytilus galloprovincialis. The sequence continues at coordinate 9,811,743 of NC_134846.1, forward strand.
ATTAATTATTAAGAGATTTTTTATTTCTATGTCTAAATTCTAAGCAAAAAATACACCTCTTTCTCTCTGCAGCGTCAATGTTTATTTAACACAAGTTTAAATTGATGCTAATTTTAAACGCCCAGTGACAAATATTTCATGCATGTTCAGGAAAACACAAGATTAAAAGTCGGGTATATAATGTAAGAATCAAGAGATGTGATATTATTGCTAATGAGGCAACTCTTTAAAGAGACCAAATGACACAAAAAATAACAGCATAGGTCACCATACAGCCCTCAACAATAAGCAAAGCTCATACCACATAGTCGGCTATAGAGGAACCAGAAATCACAAATGTAAAACCATTCAAAGGAGTAAACTAAAAGCCTAATTAATGTACAAAATAAAGTGACCGAACACAGTAACAAACGACAACCACTGACTTACAAGCTCCTGACTTGGGACAGGCACATACATACAGAATGTGGCGGGTTTAAACATGTATAAAGCGCTCAATCCTCCCCAAAGCTGAAACAGTAGTGTAGTAGTACAAAAAGAAAAGAAACCGGCCAACTAACATTAAAACAATAGACTCAAAGCATCCAACTAAAAGAATTTGCAATTACTAGAAGTTTGTTCAAAGCTAGCTGCAAGTGGTACTGAAATAAATATTGTTCCCCCAGACTGAAGCGTCTGCTATACGTTGTATCCGTACATATACATTCATATACAATAAAAGATTTTGAAAAGTCGTAGTGCAAAGGTTTTGACCATCGAAATATTGCATTTGAAATAATAGTTAGGACTAGAAGATTTTCTTCTAGGACCATCAGAGAAAAATAATTTTGAGAACTTTCTGATATCTTTGCTTTATAAAAAAAAATCCACTACGGTTCCATGAAAAAAAATGTATACACTAAGATGTCCTTTTTGATCAGTCATTTTCACAGGCACTTGTTCCCGGTAATTGTCTCAGTTTCATGTCAGCGAACAAATTCACAACCTAAAAAATGAATTTTTATTTTATTGATCTTCTGTAGAATATCTCTAGAAGAGGTCCAAATTCACTTTTTTTTTTATTCTTCACCAAAAGACATAATTTCTGGAGATGTGCAGAAGAGACGAACATGCCCAAGTAGTTTTGACGTCATGTTTTTTAGATAAACTTTACATTTGTTGAGAAATATCTCAACCAAAACCAGTTTTGAAACCTAAACCAAAACCAATCAAAACCAGTTTTAAACCAAAACCTTAAACTAAAACCAGTTTTGATGTAACAAATTCGCCTTAATTTTCACATGGGCAATGCTAGCATACAGGGTTAAAAAATCAAAAGTATGTAAGAATTAATTTCAGATATAGACCGAGATTTAAAATAGTCCAAAGTTATATAGAAGTTATAAGAATCCACAAATAATTCATTCCAGTACGGGATTGAATAATTTTGACTTTGTGGTTTATCCTATTTTCTAATTCATAATAGAAATGACATAATTATAATAGAACAATATCATACTGACGGGATCTTTTCATATTAGAAATGACATATAACAGAAAAAATATCATACTGACGGGATCAAGTCAAGTTATAAGAACCAAAGAAACACAAAAAGTCGCATATACAACACACACTTGCAAAACATGAAAGATAATACAAACACATTGACGGGATGTTTAAGTACCGAGCCACGTTAAATGGATATCACATAAAACAATCCAACAGTAAAAGTAATAGTAATAGTAGAACAAAGTCAAATGAAAGAACAATATAACACGTTGTTAAGATGATAAACCACACCAGTACGCATAATCTATACATCAAGACCATCATGTATTATTTGTGAAGTTGATATGGAATATTTATCAACAAGGTCTTGGTACCTTCCGATGAACTTTTTTAGAAAAAGGACGAGACGTTCTTTGACATACCCCTGGTTCCTTTACTTTTTACTTAGACACCGATGACGTTTAACAAAGTCTGAGTAGGAGCTGCACGCTCTTGAATATCGAATAAGTTGGGAAATATATATCCCATATGCAGGTGAAGTTGGCATATTGCTACTACAAGAGGGACAAAAGATACCAAAGGGACAGTCAAACTCATAAATCTAAAACAAACTGACAACGCCATGGCTAAAAATGAAAAAGACAAACAGAAAAACAATAGTACACATGACACAAAATAGAAAACTAAAGAATAAACAACACGAACCCCACCAAAAACTAGGGGTGATCTCAGGTGCTCCGGAAGGGTAAGCAGATCCTGCTCCACATGTGGCACCCGTCGTCTTGCTTATGTGATTACAAATCCGTTAAATAGTCTAATTCGGTAGGTCACATTCATGAAAGGGAAGGGGATTGTAAAAAAAGGGGAAGGATTTGTTTACATGTCGCGCCGTATCTCAAAAACAATTTATGATAATTGCTTAAAACTTCACACATCTAGAGATCTGTATACTTTTTGGTTTTGATTCAAAGTTTAAAAAAAAGGGGGGGGGGGTCACTGTGATCCCTTCTGTAGTCCTGTATAGTCCGAAATGTTCAAGGTGAAAAAAATATCAAAACAGCAAAGGTAACTTATTAAAGAGTTCAGCCGTTTCCGATAAATACCAAAAAGAAACTTTTAGTGTAATGTAATGTACACTGGTTCTACGTACATTACATTTGTTAACGTCTATAATACACATTGTTTAATTACCTGTGCATAAGATTTGTTCAAACTTGTAAACTGTATGTCATTTAAAGGTTCATTACATCGAACCGAGTGCAAAGTTTTCGGACAACTTTTCTAGCAGTTAGGGAACGACCATCTGACTCCAAAAAGGGGGAGGGGTGGATATTTCTGATCACCAATTTGATAAAAAAAATCTGGTCATACAGTTGATAACAATTTGTATTCTGAATCCAGAGTTTCCCCATACATTAGGCAGCAACCATTTGATTTTCTGGGGGGGGCTATGGTTTTTTTTTCTGTGCAAACTTTTTTTTTCGCCTTCGGCGAAGAACAATCTATTTTTTTAGCGACAAACCGAAGACAATTTTTTTCTTTCAATTTTAGCATTACATATAGTGGCAGCTGAGGGTGAAACAAACAATTTTTTTTACTCAGGGTCCAAAACAAATTATTTTTTTCACCAAAACCTGGAAACAAACTTTTTTTTCCAAAAAAAACCATAGCCCCCCCCAGAAATTCAAATGGTTGCTGCCTTATATTGTTAAATATTGAAGAAGAAAAAATAATTTATAGCACCGGTAAAAAAATGAATAAACGTTCGCGAAAAAACAAATCTGACAAAAAAAAAAAAGCATAACCTCCTTTTGAAGTTACGTGGTTGGTCCTTTATGAAAACCATTTTGATGATTTGCAGTAGTTTGAAAATACTAAAGATGTCTCGATTACGCATTAGAAAACGTAAGCTGCAGCAGCGTGCTTACAGACGAAAAAAACAGATGGAGATATTAAGGATCACTACATTTCTATTGTTTCTGGGTGTTACAAATGACATTTTTCTATAAGGAGTATTTTGGCAAAGGGAGGGTAATGGTTTTTTGTTATTTTTAAGTGTATTTTAACGGATCTGAGATACTAGACAAATTACAATTTATTATTCAAATATCAACTAAATGCATCAGAAATATTTAGTCATACAAAGCTATTTCAAAGCTTCAAGTAAATTATTATATCCCATTTTGAACATTACAATACTTAACTTTTCTCATTCAAAGTATGAAATAAGAGAAAGTCTTCAAAGTAATCAACATTTGTTCATGGATAATCAATAATGTTTCAATAACACATATACAAAATTTCTAGAAATAATGATCATAATATCAGTCAAGGCCATATAATTACAATTCAATATACATTCCCTAAATAAGGGAATGCCAAACATCATTCTCTTAAACCGCATAGATCTACCTCTGAACCTTATATTTGTGCTTTCGTAGGCCAGTTAATCGTTTTCGGAGGTTACATTTAAATTGAGGCAAAACAAAATAATAAGAGAACGTAAACTAATTTTGAGACGAATGAACGGACGGACGTAATGACGGACAGACGAACAACACCCTCTCCGCCGTTGCGGATGCATACACATAAGATATTCCTGTAAATCGCTTAGACAATGAACACTAAATTGTATAAAGGGAAACTCATGTCGTTTAACAGTGCATTGGCCATGCACACTTTTTCTATTATAAGGTGGATTCGTGAATATCTCTGGGAATATAACATTACTGTGTTTCTTTCATAACTTACACGTGTATAAACTATTAGACATGGATTTCTTGAATAGTTGTTTAGCTTTATAGGTATAAGCAAGAAAAACGGAAGACGTTAAGTATTAATTCAAAGATTTATTTGTATTAGTAACTGTTTTTAATACAACGTGGGGACAATCTCAAAACAGTGTGATAAATGATAAAAACGAATTCATCAAGCGGCCGAAAATTAGGCTTTTCATAATATATATTCATAACTAAGGATCAGCAACGAATATTTGAAGGCAACATATGTATATCAATGCACTTTTTTGCACTAGTTCACAATTCTACGCAAAAAGATATTTATAACTTGATGAACAACGAAAACAGCATCGCAATCGATATCTATTAAGTGTCGTGCTCTTTAGTGAATAAACTCATCATAAAACAGGATTAAAATTTGTATTTACGCTAAATGCGCGTTTCGTTTGCCAAAGAAACATCAGTGACGCTCGAATTGAACAAAGTTAAAAAGGCCGAATACATTACGAAGTTGAAGAGCATTGAGAACCGAAATTCCTAATGCCCGCGTCACACTGACCCGATTTTTACGCCGATAGCAACACGATAATGGAAATTTTCAAAATCGGGACTGATCGTATCCAGATCGGGCTATTCGTAGTGCCATCTTTAACCATCGTAGAACCATCGGCCATTTTTTCTAGCCTTCGGGGACAACTTCGGGAAGAGTTCTAAATTTTTTAACATGTTAAAAAATCCCCGAAGATGCGTCCGATGTTGAGGGTTCGTATTGAGTTCGTATCACCATCCTCACCATCGTAATGTCACCGGGAATGCATCTTTGCACATCGTATTGCATTCGTGTTTCCATCGTTTCCATCGGGCAGTTTTGACATTAAGATGTCTACACGAATGAATCACGAAGATACCCGAAGGTCTTACGATGGCAACACGACTTCGTGAAGACCTCGTAATCCTGTCGTGATGCCGTCGAATAAAAGTACGAAGGCGACAAGATGGAACTACGACGGCAATAAATCCAGCTAAATGTAAGTTAATTTTCTCGCTTAAATACATTATACATTTAAAGTGTCATGCGCGATATGCACTGGTCAGTCTAATACGACAGTTAAGAAATACGTTCATAAAACATGGAGCTCATATCATATGATTCTATGAGAACAAGAAAGGCAACAGCGTTGTTTCTATTAATTCAAATGGAACAAGAAGAGCAGCTATTACAGGCTCAGGATTTACCAACACTGCAGGTACACGTATATAGGGAAACCAACTTTTTCTTCATTATCCTGATTTTTTATGTATCGTCTGAGTTGTTGTCACACGAATGTTTACTCCATAACCATGTTGTTTTCTATATGTCATATTTTGCCGCATTTGTTGCTTTCCCCACATCCTTCCTTTTGTCTATATTATTATGATAAAAAAATTATTCTCCTGGAAAGAGCTCTTTTTGAATAAAAGGGATCAACGAACCCATTACCCTACCTTTAAGATAGATCAGTAAACATGGGCATACTTATGGGTGATTATTCAGACTAGTGCACACATTTTACAGTTCAAATAAGGCAATACCGAGCGTGGCATTCCCTCGTATGTAACATATTGGGGACAAATATGGACACTATATTTGTATATGACACATGCAGAAAATGGTAAATTGAATATGCATATTTGATACATAAACTATTTTTTTTAAATCAACCAAAACATTCAGTAACTGGAAATACCTTTAATATTTAATAGATTGTCTTCAGAACCAGCAGGTAAAAAAATGAGCAACCAATTTCCTGTGTATTATGCTATTTCAAGGAGAAAAAACAAGTCCATCTGCATGACCTTGACCTTTGGTCTTGAACGTAAAAAATGTCAGATCATTACAAGGAGGAACAGTATACCAAATGTGATTAAAATCTTTTGAAGCATATTGGTTTTAGAGTGTCCACAAGGGATATTGCCTTGTATTACAACTGCCACTGTGACCTTGACCTTTGAACTTTAAAGTCAATAGCGCTGAAGATATTCTTAACGAGTAACACCATACCAAGTTTTGAGCATTTTGGTTCTAGAGTGTCCATAACAATTTTATCTACACGCAACTTAGATGTAGTAGGCGAGGGGATAATAAACTAAGTTTTATAAGAATTAGACAAAAAGATCGATTTCCCGCCATGCATGGCAGACTTGTACAGAAACGATATGTTGTCGAAATTCTGTTCGTATCTTTTAGACATCGTATGGCCATCGCGCCATCATCGTAATCCATCGTGTAGCCATCGTAATCCATCGTGTAGCCTTCGTGATCCATCGTGTAGGCTTCGGGTGAGATATGAAGCTTAAATACCCGTCTTCGGTCAACCTTCGTATGTCCATCTTTTGCTATCGTATATAATTTCGGCACCTTCGTATAGACTTCGTTATTCATCGTACTTACTTCGGTCACTTTTTGGTATTTTAACGAGATCGGGACCAGCTTCGTACGAACTTACAATTTTCGCATTCGGGTGTCCATCGTATATAAAAATCGGGACAGTGTGACGCGGGCATAAAACTTTTCCAAGAACAGCTACATGTAAGGAAATATATTCCGGAGGTAGAAAAGCCTAAGTATTTCAAAAAATTCAAAAGTTTTGTAAACAGTTTATTTAATGATATGACCATATCAATGATAATTCATGTCAGCACATAAGTGCTGACTACTGGGCTGGTGATACCCTCGGAGAATTGAAACTCCACTAGCGGTGTCATCGACCAAGTAGTTGGAAATAAACTCATCATAGATACCTAGATTAAATTTTATGTGTACGCCAGACACGCGTTTCGTCTACAAAAGACTCAACAGTGACGCTCGAATCCAAAAAAATAAAAAAAATTAAAGGCCAAATAAAGTACGAAGTTCAAGAGCATTCAAGATAAAATTTCCTATAAATGAACAATAGTTTGTTTTAAAACATTAAAATACCTTTGATATGCTGGTACTAAGAATATGTAATCTTTTTTCAGCTGCTTTGTTCATATCTAGTCTTTCTTGCTGACTTTTACATGACCATTTTATTCTGCCGTATATTCTTTCTATTGTTTTTGTTAGAAAATTGTACTGCCAACTGTTAACATAAAATAATATATAAAAAAAAAAATGTTAGGCTAATTTATATAAATTCAAAGCATACAAAATTTCATTAGAAGATGAGGTATGATTTACTTTCAAAAAACTGGCGCCCAGAGATCCAGAGAACAAATGACGTATCTGTTAGTTAATCTCGCCAAACGATCTTCAACAGTGATAAAACTAAGATCTTATTGTAAAATATGTCCCGCCAGTGGAAAAATATTTAAAAATTTAAAAGAGAAAACCACAGCCGATTTCAGTAAAAAACAAAAATAGAAAGACATATATCTAAGACAGCTACATACGGTAACATAAGTAAAAACTGTTATAATCAATAAGGGCGCATGTTTTTTTTTTCAAGTATTCCATCAACTTTCTGTGAAAAACGATTATAATAATTTGACCGTCCCTTGACACTATGTTGGACAAGAAACTTCTATGCTGAGCAACGTACCCTTCCAGAAAGAAAGCAGTAAAAATTTAGGAAAGTTAAAGCATATTCAAGCTATGATTTTGCCTCCAATCTCAAGGATCTTAATTTAAGAGACCAACGGCAAAACCCTGCAACATAGTCTTTGACTCTGATGGGATATTTAAGTTCCGAAAATTTCTTTCAATTGTCGTCTAAACAAAACAATCGATCAGTTCAAAATAAGTTAACCATAATAAACAACATGCACTCTACTCTTGTATTTCAAATACTTAAATTGGATTGGTCTAAATGAAGTTTCTTTTGGTTTACACTTCATAACCATGTTACCAAATCTAATCTCACTGTGATCTGTATATACACATGCAAGTGATCAAAGGGTGTTTAAGCTTAGCAACTAGAAGTAATGGTCTCTAGCTCGTAAATTGTACGTGATTTGAATAAAATAAAATTCCGCAAAACATCACGAATGATTTAAATGTGCGATAACGTTATAACAAACATGACGTGATACAAATGAAAAAAAATATCTTATTTCGTTACTTGTCCGCTTCAAATTCAAATATCTCCTTAAAGGATCGTTTTTGGAGTATGTTATTTCATTTAAGATTATATAGCATCATAATATCGCACATTCATTATTTTCAAAAAAGGCAATATCATGACAGATAATAATTTATTCCTTAGTTATGACATGTCTATTGTAAATTTGATGGTTAATAGAAGCCATATGATTAACAAATGTTAATTGATAATTGCTAGTGTTCGCTCACTCCGGACTTTTATTCAGTTTGTGAGTTAAACGCCCCAGCTTACACATCAATAAAGCTCTACCAAAAATGTGTTTAATCCTATAATATTTCTTCTATCTGGTACACAAAAAATGAAGGAACATCTTTTGCATAACTGTAGTCATATTGTATTGTATTGAAACATAATTATATATATAAGCACTTGATTTTGCGAATTTAACATTGCAAAACATTTTATTACTGTGGATTCATTTTTATTCGTGGAATACCAATTTTCGTGGATTTCGTGGGTAACAGCGAACCACGAATTTAAGAATTCAACGAAGAATAATCCCGAGAAATGTGTATTGAGTCGGATGTTTATTTCCGGTTATGTTAAAGTCTCGATTACCCAGACGCATATTTAAATATAGCGTCTGGGGTGATTAACCAGACTGGTCAAAAATGTATAGGGGGCGTAACAAATAATTAAATATAGAACATATCTATAAATAGATTTTCCGTTATCCCCAATATAATTTAAATAAAAAAAGCAACAGTCAACAGTGTAGTAGTAAATGTACATGACATTCCTGTAGCTCACTCTGTGTTGGCCAACTTGCTGAATGGGAAATTTTAATATCAACTAGACTTGCTACAATTCCCTTTCTAATATTTCTCTCTTACTAATTTATATGTTTACTGATAAGTGCCAGCCTACTGATTGCACTTGGAGATGTCAGTATAATTGTAATCTCCTAGTTATAGCAGTAAAATTATTAAAGGGGCAAAATTGAAAAAAATAATAATAATTAGGAAGGGACATGTAGCAAGTCTAAATATCAACGTGAAGTAAAATAAATAAAACTGCTCACAAACAATTTCACACGTATTCCTGTTCTCAGAGTTCTTGTCTGAAACTGAGTGATGTATAAAGTTTAACATATAATACAGATCTAGAGTCAAAATTAAGCTTTAATTGGCCGTACTTTATATTCAAATTTCGGATATTTTCATCTTTGATAAAAAGTATTTTATATAAGTTTTACTTTTTTTTTGTCATGGTTTTTATCCAAGACTTGATCATTAACTACTTTTCTAGTTATCGGCCGGTTGTGTCAGCCGTGATTCCCCCGTTACCTGGGTACCGCAGACAGCGACACCCAAACGCCTGCCTCTTTTTATTCTGAGGTTTAGTTACGGCCCTATGTAAATACTTCAGCACTCGTCATAGGCGGATCCACCCCACCCCCATATTTTTCGTAGGAAAAATGTGGTTGCTTATGTAGGGAAACTCTGTAGCATGAGTGAGCGTAGTTCCCCCTCCCTAATAACAAGTTCTGGATCCGCCACTGTTCGTGTATAGAGGATACCACGCTCTCTGCACGCTTAAAAATGTGTCCGTAGGTGGATCGTTATACGGCTTTAATCTATATTTCTGCTTCTATAGAATATTATTATTGCCCTTATTTTTTAGTGAGTCATAATTTCTCCAACCTTCCCGAACGGGCTATAAATTAGGACCTCCTTTTTATAATTATTGTTAATTTCTATTCGTCCTGAACATTACCATTCTTTACCACAAGACGATGAAAAGGCAACCCAAGATCAAACTATTCTTATATTATTGCATATCTGTCCACTTTATTCTCTTATCTTCATACTATACAATACCACTATTTTCTATTCTTTGTATTGCATCACATCGTCCTAAACATGCATGAAATATTTGTCACTGGACGTTAAGCAACCAACCATCAGTATATTGTCACCGTTAGTTTATTCTTTATTTTTTTTATCCATTTTTTCCTAGTTTTGTCTCATCATTCTCATTTCTATAAATTCCTGTAATAATTTATGCTGTCCTATTTTTTTTATATATCTGATGCACTTACCTTACAAAAAGGCACACATCAAATTACGTCTATGTAAAGAAAAACGTCTCATACAAATACTAAGAATGCATTTGGAAATTAGTATGGCGTTCATTAACACTGGACTAGTATATATTTGTTTAGGGGCCAGCTGAAGGACGCCTCCGGGTGCGGGAATTTCTCGCTACATTGAAGACCTGTTGGTGACCCTCTGCTGTTGTTTTTTATTTGGTCGGGTTGTTGTCTCTTTGACACATTCCCCATTTCCATTCTCAATTTTATATGTAGAAAACTCCCTTAAAACAAGTATAACTGGCAGTTTAGCGTGATCACACAACGAGCCAACTCAATTTTCATTTACAAAATTAACTGATCTTAAAACTGCAAACGACAGAATAGTCTGAATGTTTCTTAGCTGTTACACCAATAATCGCCTGATCCTTTTGGGAGAAAATTTTTAGGAACCAACCTTCACACAAAACCACTTTGCCAATGTAGCCCGTCTCCATGGAGAAATATAGAACATAACCAGTCAGTCATGAAACTCAATACTCTTTGAATGCATGTTTGAATCATGCACATGGAAAAGATGGAATGGGATTTTTGGCATAGTAACTTGTAAAAAACATAAAAACTCAGAAGTGTATTTAACTTCTCCAACTCTTATAAATTCCATCATGTAATAGCATGCAATAAAGGACAGCTTAGCAAGAACAATTACTTCTCCTGTGAACCTTTATTATAAAAATAAGGAAATTGGTATCATTGCTATACATGTTGTGACGAGGCAACAACCCAGCAGAGTTCAAATGACATGGATATACGCAAATGTGATCACTGCATGACCTTCAATATTAAGAAACTCCCTACCGTATACAATGTAGTCAACTATAAAAGGGCCTGACATGAAAATGAGATACAATTCAACCGTAAAAACTAACTGTTTAATTGTTCGTATGATTTTTAATTTGTTAATACAAATCTAATTTCCCTAACATATCTCACAACAATGTTTCTTGATATTTGTTTCATTTAATCAATATACGTCTGTGTATTTTTTTTTCGCTTTGTGGTGGCTGTCAAAATAATGTATACCCAACATTTTTGGTACTGTGATTTATTCATACTGATTGATGCTTCAGTAATTAAAAAATAAATCTATCAGTTTGAGTCTTGTTCTAATAAAATTGAAGCATGTTTATGATACAATCAAAATCCTGAATATTACATTTTTGTTTTAATTCTTCACATTTTACACATAAAATCTGTGTTCATAAATCATCATTGGTTTGTCTACAAAAGAAAGTAAATATTAAAATCATATCAAATTTTAGTCACCAGCATAGCATATATATGAAAAACAAATTGTTTAAAAAACCCATAATAGAAATATATTTTATAAACTATTGTCCTGGTGCAAGCTAAATCCCGCTTTAGGGTGCAAGATTATCTTGCTTTGTTAAAGACCCGACCCATTGGGCTGTTTACTGCTCTTTTGGTCGGGTTGCCCAGTGTCTCTTTGACACATTCCCTGTTTGTATGCTTTATCCAAACCATGCATGGATTTTTCTCATTGTTGAAGGCCACTCACATCCAAATAATTTGAACTTGGGTGGATATTTCTCATTGGTATTCATACCACATTATTTTATTTGTGTAATGCTGAGATTTTGGTAATTTTATCTTCACTTGTTGTTTTAGTTTACATGATAAACTCTTAATCATGATGATGGGTTCACTGGTTGCTGTCGCAGTCATTGACACCTCTTTTCATTGATGCTGAAAATATTGTTTAACTATCTTTTGTTTTGCAGAAAATCGAATGTATAAATCATTTTGACCGTTTAGTGTACTATGTAAAAAATGGCATCTTCTAGAAACACTTTGATTGTTTGTCTTTGAATGAGTAAAACATTTTGTATCTCTCCGCCCCCCCTTTTTTTTTACACATATCAAGATGCAGGCTCCCTTATTTAGATAGATACAACAAACTTATCTCGGATGAAGGTGATATTTCGAAGTCATAGCAGTTTTACATCAAGTATTCATAAAGTTAACGATACTACACGTAAAAATGTATTTATATCGTATACGACTGTTCGAGTGGTCCCAGCAATTATAAACGGTTCGTTTTCGTTGCACGGACATGCATGAAAAAATATATTAAAACTACTCGGTGTATCAGGTTGCATTGCAATTTATGTTACAGTGTGTGTTGTTATAACATCTTACCAAGGTTGGATGACATCATGTCGGCTGGTTTTGCCTTCGCGTCCATGCCCATGTACGCCATGCTGTATGGTGTTTTCCATAAATGGTATGTCGTCATAAAAATATATAAATAGCTTTAAACAACAATCGGTACACTCGGGCTTTTCAATAATATTATCGTAATGTCATTTCTTCCGAAGTCAATAACCAACTTCTTGGTTATTCGTCTTGGACATTATCTTTGACAACAAGCTAAAAAAGCCGATACTATTCCGAATGTCATAAATTACCATTTTTATATCACTTGTCATCCAGACGCTCTACTTTGAAAAATAAAGCGGCTGGATGATCGAGACTAGTTATGTTATGCAGTTCAAGTATAGTGTTGACTAGCGATAAACATTGTAACATAACACGTGTTTTTTAATTTGAAAGAAGATATAAGTATTTTAATTAAATCTATAATAAATATATCTAATATCAGTGATAATTTACTTTTTTAAAATTGATTAAAACTGTTAATGGAAAATAACTGCAAGTTGTTAATTACCGTGTCATAGTTTGGTTTACCAGTGATTAAACATCAATAGGATTAAAATACGGGGATATTGCCCGTAGGTTATATTGATTATGACAGGAACATTTATTTTCACACCTTATACTTATATCACTGTTTATTATATCGCGATTAGGGAAATGAGCTTTCAATCATAAAGTTTTGAATGCCTTATAGAATTCAGACAAGAATTTATAAATTGTAAAACAAACAAATAATTAGTTGTCTCTGTCCATTATTGTAATCGAAGTTATCAATGAACACTTTAACCTAGAATGACCAAGCGAGCTTTTTCAATGAGTTCCTTCTTTTTTGTTTTGTTTTATTATTGATCAAACCAAGGAGGTTATATGATCTCCCAAATCAAAAAGAAATCCACGAATTACGTATCTATTTGTTTTTGTTGTAATCAGCGATCCACGAATTTACGTATACCACGAAACGTCTTTTTTTCTCTATCCACGAAAATTGATACCCACGAAAAATAAATGAATCCACAGTATTGAGAATTGAAATGGGAAATGTTTCAAAAAGACCCGACCAAAGAGCAGGATACAGCAAAAATGCACCAGTCGGTTTTCAATAGGGAATATCACACAGTCAGAGGCGGACTGCAGTTGGCCCCTAAAATGAAATCAAAAATGTGTACTTGTTAATTTAAAACGAACACCACACTAAACTCAAACTGAATATAAAAATGTAAACATGTAAATGAACTAAAATCAATAAGACATACAAGACTATTATAAATTTTGTCATATATTCAATAATTATATAATTGGTCCGAGTATATATTTGCTTCCATTCGTTTGTCGTTTTGAATTATATATAAAGAAAAAAAATAACCGAAAAACGAAAGTGTTTTAATTGGGTAAACATTTACAATTAATTTTCCATAGGCGGTAATGGTAACGTTTTCCTTCGTTGCTCAGTCCATATCGTTTACTTGAACATGTATGATAGCTCATATCGAAGCTGATACATTTATACATGTCTGGTTAAATTTTCGGGGTGGCAAGTGAGATTTCTTTTTTCGCAAATTGCTGGACCCCGGAGGATGGTGAAAAATGTCACTCTCCTCATGAAATAATCCCAAAGTTCTGATCTTAAAATTCAATAAAAAAAATTGTCCTTTCTAATAATTTATTCCAGGTCAAATCTACATATTTCTTTTCTCATCACATCAGCTCTATAAAACAGTTCTTATTGTTCATTTATGTCCATTTTTAAAATCACAGCATCCACAATTGTATGGCGGACTAATATTTTTTTTAATTACGTCATCTGAGTTTCTCATCTCGAGGTCCATTAGGGATCCTGACCCAATTGATCGTTTCTGATTTCTATTTTGTTCTAATTATTTCCCTTTTTATATTGAACAATGCTTTCCTTTCTTGTTTCAAAGCCATTGATATTATATGAATTAAATGCTAACGTAGTTTTTGCATACCTGTTTTTACCCCGGTGTTCTTTCAACATAATCATTATGATAATGCAAACGTAATATATATACTGTCTGGTTTCAGAATTGATCTTATGTTATTAATTCATTAAATCAAAGTCTTTTAGATTTTCTTGTTTTCGTCTCTAATAAAAAAAAAAAAAAAAATGAATATTTAATTATTAAACGAATCGTAAATTTGAAATGTACATTAAGATATATTATACAGATGGTAATAATAAAAAGGTTGAGCAATACATCACATTAAAACAGGAGGTTACTATACTTAACTAATAAAAAACATGACCCCGTCAGTTTATTTTATTGGTTATCAAATCAATAGTATTTAGATCAAAGATATTGTCGACGAATGGAACAAATTTCATCAATCTGTACAATAAGGCTGCGTGATCTTTACTTGTACGTTTCGAAAGGTTGATAATCTTATGAACATTCGGGACGATTATGAATGAGTTTTTCTAATTAAGATCAATAATTTAAAAATCAAATTTTACAAGCGGGGTAAAACATCAGTACCTTTCGACTTTTGGTATTTAACCGCATTATTCTATCATTTTGCTAAGTTTTATTTATTTTCAGTTTAGACTTTTCATTTTCAAAACCTGTATATCATCTGCCTTCCTCTGTTCTAAATACCATAAATTGACTGATGCTCTCAGATTTATGATGAACAATAATTGAAAAATAAAAAAATGACATACATCTTCCGACGTCAATAAAAAAATAAAAGGCTCCTGACTTAAATTTTTGAGTGATACTCCACTAATCACACCAAAAATGCGTGAACTCAGTTCATTACAACAAAGTTATCTTTGCCTTTACATGCAACTACGTAAAACATTGATTAAAAAATTCCTTCGGTATACATAATAGATACATTAAGAACGAAAAACAATTATCAAAATTTAGACAGTATTCGAACAATAACTAGTGTTTTAGAAATCACAAACTGCTCATGTAGTCAAAACATTTACTAATTTTATCATCAGTACAAGGACACCAATGGTAAATACAAATCAACATGCATACATTTTATACTCGCATTCAATCTTTTATGATAATATTCTATACAAAGCACAAAAATGTCGGCAATCACCTTAAAGGCTAGCCAAATCTTCAAACATATTTAACCAGAATGGATTATTTACAAGACTGTTGTGAGGTCATTATAGATGGCACACTTTAGTATAAGTATTGATTCACTCATATGGTCCTTGCTTCGGGAATAATACTTTAATTATAAAACCAAATATTGTGATTGATTGAATGTTGATTGCTTAACGTCCAGTGGCATATATTTCATGCATATTCAGGACGAGAACAAGTCCACAATAAATACAACAGGTAGGTTGATACAATAGAGGCCATCTGGGATGATGGTCGTGAAAAATTTGGACTGCCACTGGAAAATGAGGGTATATTGGATACGGACAGAAATTTTGCCTTGCAACAGGCCACCTACGGACCCCCCAAAGAGTTGTTGCAAGGGTTCTTAACGTACAAAGAGCGTGGCACTCTCTTTACACCAGGTATCGGATTAACGTCCCCCTTCTGACCGGATGTGACTGCGAACTTGATACATCCCGTACAGCCAAACGGACGCCGCACTTCGGCAAGCGTTTTACTGCCGGTCGGGAGAAGACCAAGTGACCATATTTCTATACCCCAGTCACCCTTAGGATATCAAACACATCAAACAAATGGGTAACAACTGTCATATTCCTGACTTGGTACAGACATTTTCTTATGTAGAAAATGGTTGATTAAAACTGGTTTTATAGATAGCTGCTTATCCTCTTACTTGTCGGACAGTCGCATAGAAGTCCATTATATTGACAACGATGTGTGAACAAAACAAACAGACGTAATACTTGTAGATACAAATGTCAAACATAAGCGTACAGACAGCAGTATACATTGTGTTATAATATTAATCATTTGAAACACAAAAAAATATGTAACAATGTGAAATTTTACCACAAGGTTCCATATTTCATAAGTGATGTTGTGTCTTTTATTGGAGGTTAAAGCCGAAATCGATCAAGAAAAATGGACAAAATAAGCGGTGAAAAATAGAATTTTCTTGTTCCAGAAAATAACTGAAGTATACGTCTATAATTAATCGTTTAGTAAAAAGGGTCCACAACAATACTTTTCTAATGCCTGACATAAGTTGCTTATTTCGTTACCAACTTCAATTGGGTTTAATTCAAATTTTGCATTCTTAGAGGTTTTTTATATGCAGAATCTAATTGTGATTTAAAAACTTTTATTTTTGGACCCGTTTTTCATTTTCGTCCACATGAAGGTCCAAGTTGTACAAAATTAAACTTTGCTTGATTTCAATAGAATATGTATTAAATATGTTTTCTTTGTTATTCACTACAAACCAGTAAAAGTCTGAAATGGCCTATATCTGTACTAGACTGTACTGATTTTTACTCGACCAGTCTGAATTGGTCTGAAATTTACTTGATAATACTCGACTGTAGTCTAAACCATACTTAACAGTCTGAATTTGTACTTGACCAGTTCTTAACCAATTTATACGAGTCTGAACCATGCTCGACCTAGTCTGAACCATACTCGACCAAGTCTTAACCAACCTAGACCTATTCTTTGTATCTAATTAACTGAATTTTATCAATTTAGGAAATATTTTTAATAAAAATGAAATTTGAACAACAACTTGATATTAAAAATGTATTCAATATAGTATTGAAATTAAAATTTCACAATAATCAATCATAATATAACTTCAACACAATATTAATCAACACTTACATAATAATATATATCAACCTTAAAATACAAATAAAACAAGCTGATCAAATAATCTAAACAATGAATATTTTCAATATTATTCAAAATTTTATGAATATTTCTGAAGTATTTTATGCTAACTGGACTATTTTCACCATTAACTTAAGCCTAGTATAGATTTATGTTGTCAGTTGACTTCAGTTAATAATGCAGTGAATGTCTTTTTTTTATTAATATTTTTATAAAATAGTATATAAAACAACTTAATATATTTAAGAAAAAATGAGACCTCAATTGTTTTGTTTTATTAAACCAAGAATTTAATATAATCATGATAATAAAATTTCCATATCGATCCTTGATAACCTTTTTAAAAAGGAAATGTGTTCCAAATTAACAGTAAAAAATTATTTCAATTGATTTAAGTATTTTTTGTCAAATTAAAGACATGGCATTCATTCAATTTAATATGGTCAAATTGCCTCATTACATGTGTGTTTTACCTGTAGGTAAAAAGAGGCCTATTTTCTTAAATTCATGTATTACTTATCTTGTATATTCCAAATGCCTTGTTTTTTTTAAGTTAAACAGGATGTTGCAATTTTGAATAAATGCTATTTAGAATTTAATACCTCTGACCAGATGTGATCTTATTTATGAGTTTGCCCCAAGCAGAGGTTATACTTTTAAATTATATTTCACCACTACTCAGAAAAACAATTTTATCTATTTATTTAATTTTATTCCTTTTTGATATAAATTATATATATTAATATGTTATTTTTTTATCCTATTAGTAAATAAAAGAATAGATATATTTCTAATATAAGGTTAAACAATTTATAGATTTTGTTGGCTGTTGTTATATATGTCAGTTAAAAAGAAATTTATTTTAACAGTTAAAAAAGTAGAGGTTATTTGGTCTAGTATGGTTCAGACTGGTCGAGTATTGTTCAGACCTTTGGTTAAGTATGGTTTAGACTGGAAAAATAGGTCGAGTACATATCAAGAATGGGTTAAGACTGTTTCAGACTGGTTGAGTAATAGTTCAGACTATTTTCAACGGCAAAGATAAGGGTCAAGTACGATTCAGTACAGTCGAGTATGGTTCAAACTGAGGTCGAGTAATTTCAAGTAAAAGTCAGACCAATTCAGACTGGTCGAGTAAAAATCAGTACAGTCGAGTACAGATATAGGCCATTTCAGACTTTAATGGTTTGTAGTGATTGTGAATCTAACTGTGTATTAAAATTTCTGTATTTTTGACCCGATTTTGGTCCACATTAAGTACAAAGTGTCTAAATTTAAACTTAGTTTGATTTAAACAAACAAATGAGTTCAAGGGTTTTTGTAGTTGCTTAATCTACACATGTATTTGTTTGCTGAATATTGGATCATAAAATATAAATATCCATTTTCTTTAAAGTTCTTGTCGTTCTTGTTTTCCATTTTAAATTAACTTTTATTAACATGTATACCTGTATATACTAAATTAAGTCTTGCATGCACGATTTAAAAAAATATTACACACCTATATAAGAGGAAAGAAAGATACCTGAGGGACAGTCAAACTCATAAATCGAAAATAAACTGACAACGCCATGGCTAGAAATTAAAAAAAAAGACAAGCAGACAAACAGTAGTACACATGACACAACATGGAAAACTAAAGACTAAGCAACACAAACTCCACCAATAACTAGGGGTGATCTCACGTGATCCAAAATGGTAAGCAAATCCTGCTCTACATGTGACACACGTCGTGTTGCTTATGTGATTACAAATCCGGTAAATAGTCTAATTCGGTAGGTCACATTCATGAAAGGGAATGGGGTTGTAGTCACGACGTAAGGAGCATATCCGATATCATTTGTGAAACGGCTATTCCATAACGGTCAACTAACTCATTTGGAACTCTTGGTTTAATAGCTTCCTTGTGAGCAGCAACCCCCTATCAAGAAAATAATGATAGAAAATGCATGCATGGGAATATCGTATCAATTGGGAGACCAATTGGGAGATATATATCCCGTATGCAGGTGCTGCTGGAATGTTGCTACTTAGAAATGGAAAGTTCACAATTGTAAAGCTGAAATCATCTCTCTTGTCGTAAAGTTTTGTTTTCAATCGACCCTCATTGTCAACTTTTAGATGTAAGTCAAGATATGAGGCCGACTTAACTGTATCTGTAGTACCCTTTATTTCTAGTTCGATGGGATAGATGCGTTCAACATAGTCACCACATTTTGAATTATTTAGTGAAAGAACATCGTCTATATAGCTGAAAGTTGAAGTTAAAGGATATTGCTAACTTCTTATCTTTCTTCTTAAGAAGTTCCTGAATAAAGTCAGCCTGAAAGTAATAAAGTACCAATGATATATAATGTTCTTTCAGTGGTTGTTGATCGCAAGCTAATTAACTTTAGAGTATGTTGCCGGGGTTTACCGGCTTGTGTCATTGTCAAAAAAAAAATAGCCCGTGGAAAGCGTGACAGATAAGTTAATTGAAAGAGCCATGACATTAGTTTTTATATTTTTCAAACATCCAATTTGTTAATTACACTATTCCTTTTGACAGTTGTTAAATGATTTTCTGTATTAAATTTGTTCTTTATAGGAATCTGTTATTTCTATTCAACTTCTAGAGTACGTGTGTTAAGATTCTTTCGTCGAGTTTTTTTTTTTAAATTTGAAGTTACATTAAATTGAGAAAGGAAATGGGGCATGTGTCAAAGCGACAACAACCTGACCATAGAGCAGACAACAGCCGAAGGCCACCAATGGGTCTTCAATATAGCGAAAAACTCCCGCACCCGTAGGCGTCCTTCAGAAGGCCCCTTAAAAATATGTATACTAGTACAGTGATAATGGACGTCATACTAAACTCCGAATTATACACAAGAAACTAAAATAAAAAATCATACAAGACTAAAAAAGACCAGAGGCTCCTGACTTGGGAAAGGCGCAAACTGCGGCGGGGTTAAACATGTTTATAAGATTTCAACCCTCCCCTATAACTCTAGCCAATGTAGAAAAGTTAACGCATAACAATACGTACATGCAAATTCAGTTCAAGAGAAATCCGAGTCCGATGTCAGAAGATGTAACAAAAGAAAATAAATAAAATGACAATAATACATAAATAACAACAGACTACTAGCAGTTAACTGAAATGCCAGCTCCAGACCTCAAGTGAACTGATTTAAAGATTATGTCTTCATCATATGAATATCAGGCACATTCCTTCCCGTTAGGGGTTAAGTATCATACTATCATAAAATATATGAGAAGAACATAACCCGTGTCATGCCAACATCCATAATACATTTGTATATGATATAAACTTGCATTTACTCTGATCCTTCAACTTAATCTTACAACATCAGTAGTAATTTATAGTTGATCTAATTTGATTTTTAAATTAATCTGAGATACATTTTCATAAAAAGGATCATCATCTAAGATAAAAGGGCTTACATTTTTGATAACGTATGATACTCTTAATGCTGTTAGTACAATATGATTAAAATCAAATCCATGAAATGCCACCATTCTGATCTGCCGCGAATCAAGCACTGATGGGCGACTTATCAGAACGGGAGCAATGCAAGGACTCAATCATAATTTAATTAGCTATTTTAAGTAACTATGATCAGGTGGTCAATATACGCTTCTGTATATAATAGTTTTCGTTAGGTTCTGACCACGTATCTACTGTACAAAAAGAATGCATTACATATTTGTGAAATATTAAAAAAAATAAGGCTACGGCTAAATCCTTAGTATATGCATCAAGACTTTGCAGGGGTAATTGAAATATGTAAATGTTATTGACTGTAGTTTATTACAATTTCTCAAGTAATTGAATGTCATGTGTAATTAATAGATATAGAAAGATGTGATATCAGTGCCAATGAGACAACTCTCCATCCAAATAACAATTTATAAAAGCAAACCATAATAGGTCAAGATACGGCATTCACCAAGGAGCCTTTGCTCACACCGAACAGCAAGCTATAAAGGGCTCCAACAATAGTAATGTGAAACCATTCAAACGGCAAAACCAACGGTCTGATCTATATAAAAACGAAAAACGAGAAACGCGTATGAACGACATAAACAAACAAATAAACAAAACTACATTTTTTGAACTACATATTATTGAAAGTTATGAATTACATAGCCAAAATTGTCTGTAGTTGACAATTAGTTTTCAATTACAGTACAATTACATTTAAATTTTGGCCCAGAAAGGGATGATTTCAACTTCACTGCTATGAAACCGTATGCAGGTGCTGACGGAATGTTGCTGCTTAAAAATGGAAAGTTCACGATTGGGAGGCTGAAATCATCACTTCTGTCGAAAAAATTCTTTTTTCAACCGACCCTCGCTGTCAATTTCTAGATGTAAGTTCAGATATGAGGCCGACTTAACTGTATCTGTTGTATCCTCTATCTCTAGCTCGATGGGATAGATGCGTTCAACAAAGAAACAAGTCGACAAGAAGAGGAGCACAATTGGTTCCCTTTGGAATGTCGAAAGTCTGTTGAAAAACACGTCCTCCAAATGTAACAAATATGTTGTCAATCAAGAAATCAATTTTCATAATGTTAATTTAATATAAATTTGATGTTCTTACCCTCTATTGTATAAGTGATTGTCTTTTCTACAACATGAAATAACGTTGACTATAACTATTGTTATAACTATACCTTGCATTCATGACGGTTTTAGCCTCTAAACTGTTTGGAATTAAGTTCTCTATACCACAAAGAAGCTTTTGGTAATTTTCTGAACTTCTCTGTTCCTTTGCCAATTTTTTCTCCTGAAAATTTTAAATAAATACAGTTTCAATCAAATCGAAAATCAATAGCACAATAGGACGAACTTAATCTCCAGACCTCTTTCTAATCGCCTCTCTCTCTTTCTCCATCTCCCTCTCTCTCGATTATGCGTTTGGTCTCTCTCTCTCTTTACCGCTCTCTTTTGAATATACGTTTGGTTTCTTTCTCTCTCTCTCTCTCTCTTTCTTTCTTTCTCTCTGGAGCTTTCAATATATGCGTTGGATTTGAATTTTATAAAATTTACCTCTTTCACACTAAGCAGAAACAGCTGTTTCTCATCAAAATTTGGCCAATGTTCAGAAAGTGTTTTGCGAACATGCTGCAAGACGTCGTCTTCTTCTCCCTCGACCAAATCCCATTTGTTGCAGACAAAAATTGTTCTTGATACATCAAATTCTATAAGTTTCCCACTTTGTTTCAATTTTCGTTGTTCCTCAAAGATTGATAAAAGCTAAAAAGTAAAATCACAAAAATACTGAACTCAGAGGAAAATCAATTTGAAAAGTCCATAATCACATGGCAAAATCAAAATACAAAACGCATCAAAAACGAATGGACAAGAACTGTCATATTCCTGACTTGGTACAGGCATTTTCAAATGTAGAAAATGGTGGATTAAACCTGGTTCTATAGCGCTAACCCTCTCACTTTAATAACAGTCTCATCAAATTCCGCTACATTTACATGATGCGTTAAATAAACAGTCACAATTAATAAAATAGTCAAAATATGGGTACATCAGTCATCATCGTATAACAACTGAACAGGACACAAAAACATCTACTATCTACGAACACATGGATTGATTTGAGTGTCTGACGTCAGAAAAAATATATACGTCACATAAATTTGTCGTACAATAGTTATCAAAAGTACCAGGATTATAAACAATTTTAAAATTTACATAGGCAATGTACGCATACAGGGTTAAAAAATCAAAAGTATGTAAGAATAAATTACAGAAATAGACCAGATTCAAACCAGTCCAAAAGTTATACATAGAATTTATGAGAATCCAAAACTTTTAAAAGGGAACAATTTAACAGGACACAAAACCTATCTACGAACACATGGATTGATTTGAGTGTCTGACGTCAGAAAAATTATATACGTCACATAAATTTGTCGTTCAATGTGCATACAAACAATTTTAAAATCTATATAGACAATGTACGTATACAGGGTTAAAAAATCAAAAGTATGTAAGAATAAATTACAGAAATAGACCGAGATTCAAACTAGTCCAAAAGTTATACATAGAATTTATGAGAATCCAAAACTTTTAAAAGGAAACAATTTAACAGGACACAAAAACATCTACTGTCTAAGAACACATGGATTGATTTGAGTGTCTGACGTCAGAAAAATTACATATAATTTATGAGAATCCAAAAATTGTTAATTCCACTACGCCATTGATTGATTTTGACGTTTGTGGTTCAACATATATAGTAATTCATAATAGAAATATATCATAATGACATATTATAGACAAATATCATACTGACGGGATCTTTTAAAGTACAGAGTCACGTTATAAGCACAAAAGAAATACAAAGAGTCACATATACAAAACAAATCACCAAAAAATGAAAGCCAATACAAACACATTGACGAGATGTATAAGTACCGAGCCACGTCAAACGGATATCGCATAAAACCAATCAACAGTAAAAGTAATCTTAATAATAGAACAAAAACAAATAAAAGAACAATAAAACATGTTGTTAAGATGATACACAACATCAGTACGCAAAATCTATACATCAAGACCATCGTGTATTATTTGAGAAGTTGATACGGAATATTTATCAACAAGGTCTTGGTACCTTCCGATGAACTTTTTTAGAAAAAGGACGAGACGTTCTTTGACATACCCCTGGTTCATCAACTTTCTACTCAGACACTGATGACGTTTTACAAAGTCTGAGTAGGAGCTGCAAGCTCTTGAATATCGAATAAGTTGAGAAATATATATCCCATACGCAGGTGAAGTTGGTATATTGCTACTAAGGTGGGGGAAATTTATAATTTCGAAATTAAAATCGTCTCGTTTGTCATAGATTCTGGTACTGAGATGACTGTGTAAGTCAAATTCGAGATATAAGTCTAAAAATGAGGCGGAGGAAGCCGTGTCTGTTGTTTCTTTAATCTCGAGTTCTGGGTGATATATTAATGGAACCCAATCAGAAAAGTTCGGATTGTTTAAGGAAAGAACATCATCAATATATCTGAAAGTGAAATTAAATAATCTGGCTTCTTTGATCCTCTTGTTTTTGACAAGTGTCTGGAGGAACTCCGATTCATATGAAAATAAGAAGAGGTCGGCAAGAAGAGGCGCACAGTTTGTTCCCATAGGAATGCCGACAACTTGTTGGAAAAGTCTACCTCCAAACTCAACAAATATGTTGTCGATAAGAAACTCCAGCATACTGACTACTTGTTCTTCTGTGTAGCATGATTTACCTTTTTGTTTGTCACTATTAACGAAATATGCTTTATGAAATCCCAAAGTAATAAATTTATAGCGTATGCTACCATTTTTATGTTGAAAGGCAATGTGGATAATTTCTTTTAGGCGATTTTTCAATTTTACATGGGGAATGGTGGTATACAGGGTTGAAAAATCAAAAGTTTTGATGGAACTTATTTCAGAAAGAGACCGAGATTTGAAATTGTCTAGAAGTTCTTTAGAATAACAGAACATTCACAATTAGTGATATATTTGATTTGTGTAATTTTGAGACAAATAGTGTAGAGTATATAGAGTATGATTATACATGATTATACATGACTTACTTTCACAAAAAGGTTTAAATATATTCTATATATATTCAATTATTTTGTTCATAATATTCGAAACGACGGATACCTTCTATTTGTTATACTGTCGAAAACGGTTTTCTTTTTATTTTATTTTTTAAATCGGAAAAAACATTTTCCCGTGTAATATTCTAAGATTGATTCTAGTCGTCTTTAATCGATGTTCAATATCAATAAATAACAAATTACTGAACTTAATTAGTTACACTTATACATGTACATGTTTTGAAGGGTTATACAGTTATACATACTTTCCATATAGATTTCTTTCAACCCGAAATAGGTATCATGTATATTAAAGTTTATCTTGATAAAAAGTTAATCGAATCGATTTACATAGTAGTGTGTTATTCCTATTTATGTTAATAAATGACATGCATGTGAAGGTATGTCAAGGAGAGAGAAACCCAACGCCAAAGAAAACTGAACGACATCTAGAGGACATTATTCAATCTTCAACAATAGACAAAACAAAGAAGTACAGGCAATTCTTATTTTATTTTATTATAATTAAGACTATGTTAGATATTTTTCAACACATTTCCGAGTTTTACACCTGTAGTGAAAAATATACGCCAGAAATTGGCAGTTATGTTTTATGTTGTGTACAACTATTTTAGATCCCCGACATATACTGTATGGGCCTGTACAAATGCCGTAGTGCAGTGCTTTTTGATGGTTTATGTCTGTCATATTTGTTTTTAATAAATAAGACCGTTAACTTTCTAATTTGAATTGTTTACATTATTCATGTCATACCACATCTCCTTATTTTTATGTAATCTCTGAAATTTAAAATTGATACACAACCTGTTTAAAAAATGGACGTCGATTAGATAAACATAAAATTGGCCGTCCATTTGGATTGATATTTAATTGTGACGTCAGATTTGGACGTCGATTTGAGGAACGGACGTCGAGTATAGACCGGACGTTGATCTGAGTCTTACATATATAGAATATTGTTATAAATTCATACCCTCTGTCACCTAACAAATTGGACTTATCACCGTGTTTTTACTTATATGAACAACACGACGGGTGCCACCTGTGGAGCATGCTCTGCTTTACCTTTCAGAAGATCTGTGATGACGCCCTAGTTTTTGCTGGTGTTCAGTCTATGTTGTGTCTTATGTACTTTTGTATATCTGTTGGTCAGCCTTTTTTGACTGATGACTTTAAATGTCCCTTTTGGTTTTGTTTTGCCTTTATTCTAGGGATAACATACTGAGAATTAAAAGAATTGTGTGATTGTTTGAATATATACTTATAAACATATGTAAGACTATACATATGTATGTCCTCTTAAAAGGATTTTAATAGCATTGAACCCGAACAAAAGGTAGAAAACAGCCGAAGGCCACCATGGGTCTTAAACCCAGTGAGAAATACCGGAGACGAGTTTCAGCTGGCCCCTAAACAAGATTTTTTTGTTGAAAAAGACGCCACACTAAACTACAAAACATATAAAATTGAAAACAAAATGTATAAAAAGGTCAAAGGTTCCTGCCTTCGAAAAAGCGCAAATAAGCAGCGGGGTTTTGTCACATATCAACCCTCTCCTATATATCTGACCAATTTAGAATACACAAATTCACAGCAATGCGCAAGATAAACTCAGTTCAAAAGAAGTCCGAGTCCGATGTAAGAAAGGCATTTGAAAAGAATGTCTCACTTCCGGTAAAATCCAAAATGGCGGACATCATACTTAAATCGAAAGCTAGTATGTGAAAATGAGTTTTCATCATGCTGCTATAATATTATTTAATACAAACCTTTGTTATGTACTACTTGTGTATATATTATATAGATTTGATGTCTGTAAAACCCCCACTTCCGGTAACATCCAACATAGCGGACATTGTACTAGAATATTTTTTTAGGTAGGGTGATTGAAAGGTGTTTTAATGTATTGCTACTATCATTAAATTGTGCAGGAACTTTTCTTTGATGTTTCTAAGGGATACAGTGTATAAGACATATGTCATGTATGTCTTAAAAACCCTTACTTCCGGTAATAATCTAACAGGTGTACATAGAAATATCATTTTTTTATTTGATATATATCTTCTTTTTAAAATGTGAAAAAAGTGTTGTTTTTTTTGTGGTGGTCATTAAATTTTTGGCTTTAAGTAATCCTCTAAACCACTAATGATATTCTGTAGTTGATATTTAAACACAATGTTAACACTTCCGGTAAAAAAAATAATATGGCATCAATGTCAAAGATGAGTCCTCAATCGATATCGTCGATCTAGAGTTTTTGATAGATTGATTAAAACAGAATTAAATCACTTAAGTACTAAAACATTTAAAAAAATAACCACTATTTGGCCAAAAAAAACCATGTTAATTCCCAGTCACCACCACATGCACACGACGCAGAGCACGGGCGACTTGATTTTCCACATTAACAACAACGGCAACCTTTCTTTCATCCACAATGTGCAAGCTTCTGACAAAATGATGAGGCATCAGAAAGAGTTTTTTAAAAGTGATCCTCTTTGTTCCTTCGTCATCAATTATTGCCTGGACTGGGTAGCATAAGAGCCAATGTCAAGCTCGTCCCCTTAACACGTGTCTTAGTGTATTGTACGTTTTGCATGCTGGAAAAGACTAGACTAAGTTGAGGAACCTCAATTAGCATTCCCTTTTGCGTAAATAGTTATTTCTTGCTTTGTTTACCATGCTAACCCCATTTGATAAGTTTTTGCGATCTTACAGTAAACACCGGTCATTTAGGCGGATCAATTACCATTCTTTATGTTAAAGTCACATCTTCAAATGCCATCAATATCTCCCACGCAGTCTTTTTTTCTCCACTTTTCAAG
This sequence comes from Mytilus galloprovincialis, assembly GCF_965363235.1. Taxonomy (NCBI): domain Eukaryota; kingdom Metazoa; phylum Mollusca; class Bivalvia; order Mytilida; family Mytilidae; genus Mytilus; species Mytilus galloprovincialis. The sequence continues at coordinate 9,839,602 of NC_134846.1, forward strand.
CAAACAGAGAACCGTATCACAACCGGTAGATACATGGATCACAATATCTGTGTGTGATCACTCATTGCTAGTATATTTGAAACGCCATTGATAGATATTTATCCAAAGCTTTCCCCCTTCTTAACACAATTCATAGTCTACCCCTATGTCACGGAATAGCGAAACAGTAATGACAGCATCATCAGTAACGACTGTTCGAATAATGACTCGTTAGACCTTGTTGATAAATATTCCGTATCATCTTCACAACTAATACATGATGGTCGTATAGATTCTGCGTACTGATGTTGTTTATATATATATATATCAACGTGTTTTATTGTTCTTTCATTTGTCTTTTTTTCTATTATTAATATTACTTTTACTGTTGGATTGTTTTATGTGATGTCCATTTAACGTGGCTCGGTACTTAAAAATCCCGTCAATGTGTTTGTATTGTCTTTAATTTTTTGCTGGTGTGTTTTGTATATGAGACTTTTTGTATTTCTTTGGTTCTTATAACGTGACTCTGTACTTTAAAAGATCCCGTCAGTATGCTATTGTTCTATTTTATGTCATAATGATATATTTCTATTATGAATTACAAAATACGTTGAACCACAAACGTCAAAATTATTCAATCGCGTAGTGGAATAAACTATTTGTGGATTCTTTTAAATTCTATATAACTTTTGGACTTTTTTAAATCTCGGTCTATTTCTGAAATCAATTCTTACATACTTTTGATTTTTTAACTTTGTATGCTAACATTGCCAATGTAAAATTGTAAAATTATTTGTATATACATTGAACGACAAATATATGTGACGTATACATTTTCTGACGTCAGCCATGCGATTCAATGAATGTGTTTGTAGATAGATGTTTTTGTGTTCTGTTAAATTGTTTCTTTTAAAATTGGTACACGATGATGACTGCTTTACCCATATTTTGACTATTTTATTTATTATGTCTGTTTAGTTCACGCATCATTGTAAATTAACGGAATTTGACGAGACTGTCATCAAAGTGAGAGGGTTATCGCTATAAAACCAGGTTTAATCCACCATATTCTACATTTGAAAATGCCTGTACCAAGTCAGGAATATGACAGTTCTTTTCCATTCGGTTTTTTTATGTGTTTTGTTATTTTATTTTGCCATGTGATTATGGACTTTCCGATGAGATTTTCGTCTAAGTTCAGTATTTTTGTGATTTTACTTTTTAAGTTCGTCTTTCTCTGCATCAGACACATGCACCATGATTCTAGTGTTAGCCTTTTAATGTCAATATGGTGCTTAACTTGAAATACATCACATGGTGGTTAAGATAGAATATCCTGAACATGTGTTGCTTCAACTACCATATACATCCACTCTTGTACCAGTTTCACGTTTTTTTTTTAGGTAAGGGCATAATACCCTATCAGGATACTCGTTATGAAACACCTTGAAACTGTACCAACAGTAGATGTAGTTTCGCATGCGTACAAAGACAATACCGGTAGTTTGAAGACTGCTACAAGAAACAAGAGCTAAATTTAGGGGAAAGGGAATACATAGACGAATCCAGGTTCAAAACAAATTTCTCAAAATTGGCAAAGTTTTCTGAGAGATGACGACATTAAGAAAGCACTTTTTAGTTTTTATTCACAGGAGCTTGCTTAATAGATTTTGAGGAAAATGTAGTTGTAGCAACAAATGCTCATGATGTTCTGTGTTACCCACCACATGATGGTGTTTCAAGTTTTGCCATGTTATATACTAAAATCAAGATAGATGTGTCTGGTGCAGTGATACACAGACTGAACTGAGTCATGACTCGAACAGTCGATACTGATGTCGCTGTCATTGCTGTTTCGTTATTTTGTGACATAGGGACAAACGAACTTTGACTTGCATTTGGAAGTGTGAAAAGCTTTAGAAATACATGTATATCTATCAATGACCTTTCAAATGCACGTTTACCTGAAAGGGAACTTCGTTTTTGACATAGATTGCGTTTGAAGAAGTGACTTGATGATGTAGAATGATGATTGATTAGCCAACATCACCAGATATGGATTTGATAATGTCATTGATAAAACGATACGTGGTTTTGTAGTAAGATCGAACAAACTTGACAGATGGGGTTTACGAAGCAAGAAAACATGTTTTTAGAAGAGAAAAGACTTATTGATGCTATTTGAACGACTCTGTCTAGTTTTTTCAGCATGTAAAACGTACAATATATCATGGCGAGTGTAGATGAGTAATAAGCTTGGAATTGGTTCCTATACCTACTGGTCCAGACGCTTATGAAGTCGAAGGGAAAAATATGATCCAGTGGAACCCTTTTGGACAACTCTTTGTGAGGCCTCTTCACCTTATCAGGAGCTTGTACATTATTGATGTAAGAAACAATACCAATGTAAATGAGGAAAATCAGCTCTCCGATTGTGAATATACATGTATTTGCGGCAATAAATCAGTAATTTTAAGATGTTTTAGTACTAAAGTGATTTTATTTTACTTTAATCAATGTATCCAAAACTCTAAATCGAAGATATGGACTGAGGACTCATCATTGAACTTTACGTCATATTGGTTTTATTTACCAGACGTGTAAAACTTTGTATTTAAACATTTACTATAAAATAGAATAAGTGGTTCAGAGGATAACTTAAAGCAAAAATTTAATTACCAGCACACAAAAAACAACATTTTCTTTACATTGTGAAAAAGTTGAATATCAAAATAAAATAATGATATTTCTATGTCCGCCATTTAGAATATTACCGGAAGTAAGGGGTTTAAAGACACATATCTTATACACTGTATCCACAAGTAGCATCAAATTAAGGTTCCTGTACAATTTAATGATAGTACATGTAGCAATACGTCAAAACACATTTCAATCACCCTACCAAAAAATAAGCTTATTTTAGTACAATGTCCACCATGTTGGATTTTACCGGAAATATAGTTTTTAAAGACATCTTATCTTTATAATATATCCAAAAGTGGTACATAACAAAAAGTGAAAACACGAAAATACTGAACTCCGAGGAAAATTCAAAAAGGAAAGTCCCAAATCAAATAGCAAATTCAAATGTTCAAACACATCAAACGAATGGATAACAGCTGTCATATTCCTGACTTGGTACAGGCATTTTCTTATGTAGAAAATGGTGAATTGAACCTGGTTTTATAGCTAGCTAAACCTCTCACTTGTATGACAGTCACATCAAATTCCATTACATTGTCAACGATGCGTGAACAAAACAGACACAATACATTTGCAAAAAAGGTTTGTACCAAATATTATTATAGCAGCATGATAAAAACAACTTTTCACACACTAGCCTCTGATATTGGGCTAATTTAAGTATGATGTCCGCCATTTTGGATTTTACCGGAAGTGAGACCTTTTTTTCAAATGCCTCCCTATCTGAAATTTAAGACTAATAGTTGAGGAAGGTCTATGCCAAATTTTATGCTTGAAGCAGGATGTGCACAATTTTTCACAAAGCTGCCGTTCAAAGTTAGGGTTAAGTATCATTAAACATGTTAAATATATTAGAGGAACGAACATAACTCGTACAAGGCGAACAACAGGTTTTATAATAAAGGTGTTTATTTTCGATGCAAAGACTATATTAGTGAATGCCGTCATTTTTGTGCTATGTAAAGAATATTACCATAAACGAATCATATTATTGTACAGAATTAGGGAGTATAGCATGTATAGTGCATACAAACTGAAATATAATGTTTCTTTGTAAGAATATTTCCTACCCTGTCAGTTTCCAAGCCACCTGCATGACCAGCATCGATTATGTAAATAAAAGCAACTGCTCGCGGCAGAAATTCGAAGAGACGAGCAGTGAGTTCAGGGTTTGCCGTTGTGCCTATGCCAGGAGTGTCTACTATAACTGTGTTACCCTGAAAAGAAATTGATCATGTAATTATAAAGTAGTAAGAGAACGTTTACTCGGCGTTACATTCAAGAACATTGATTAGTAATCTATAAATCTAAAATATATAATCGAAATAAATAAATTGTTAAAGTCCGTTGTCCCGTCCGTTGTCCCGTCCGTTGTCCACAGATCAATTTTTTTTTTAGATATACTATGGCACTATATCAGAAAAACAGATCAATTATATTTTTTAAAAATATACTATGGCACTATATCAGAAAAGAAATTGTCTTTTAAATTCAGCTCAAGAAAAACATTTAATTAAATAAGGTTAAGGGGTATAATTCTAAACCATTGTAATTTTTAAAGAATTAGTTACTAGTATTCATTGTAAAGCACTTAGGGATTATTTGCATTTATATTTGTGTAATCCTATTTGTTTCTCAAGTTATGTTGATGGATGAGCGTTTGTAAACATGTGAAACCCCGTTATGTTATTTGTGGCATCTACATAAGTGTCAAAAATTTAATCGTTATACGGTAAATTCATAGCTCAGTGTTTGAGGAATTCAGTTGTGGACATTGACTGTTTGATAGTTCTATACGTGGAAATCATTCACATCGATTTTCCTGATAATTATGTTGGTTTTGCCATACATATATAACAATACGGATACTGATTTATTGATATTAGTCGGACATTTTTAGAAAATCGTATGTATATCCCCTTCAACCATCGAACTGGTTTTTAGTTATGATTTAAGTATAGCTTTGGTATATTTTGGTTCCAGTAGCCCTCCAGTGGTTGTTTATGTTTGAATATTCACGTATTGGGCCTTAACACTTAAACAAATGGATATTAATTTTCTAAAGCTAGCCATTTTCCAATTTCGAAATATCATTTAAGCTATGAATGTATCTCTCTCATGCCAAGCTCTGATTCCTCCTCTGATTTGTCTGGTTTATCAACTCTTTAACTTTAATATTACATTTTTGATTTTGATTTTTTTTAAATGGTCATCATACAAATGACATTAGCTTTATCAAACGCGTCTGGTTCTGTAACATTTAAGGGATTGCAAATTCAAATTATAGAGTGAACAAAAGCCAAGGTATTTTTAAAACATGGGGTGAATCCATTTACTTGACAAATTCAGATCATTTGATAAAAATTGTTATATTTCTGATTTGGTACAAGCATGTTCCACATATCTAGCACTCAAATCGTGTAAACTACATCACAGAGATACACTTCAATGTCTTACATTCAAAAGGCTTAATATCTTAGTACCATGTTTTGAATAGTTTCTTAATGGTTAAATTATGGTCTGTTGAATACCATTATTTGAAGACAGTTAATGTTTTCCGTACATTTATATAGGTCCCACTGTAAAAGAGGGACGAAAGATACCAGAGGGACAGTCAAACTAATATATCGAAAATAAACTGACAACGCCTGGCTAAAAATGAAAGAAGAACACATGACACAACATTTTTATCATAAAATAAAATGTGATATTTTCAGAATTGAAGATGTTTGGTTAAGAAATTTCGGTAAATGGAGGGGTCAATGTAATCTTTAACAGTTCGTATTTCTATTTGAATGTCCTTCTATTATATGCAATTATGTTAAAAGGTCTTTATGGGAAGGGTTTGCATTGTAACATATATCATGCTATTATTTTGAAAGTCAATTTGAAACTGTCTCTCGACCTAACGTGTATTATTGCGTGACAATCTTTTAAATTAGATTACAATTAATCACGACTAATGCAATACAACTACTCCATATATAGCTAACTGTCAATATGAATGCATGAACAGGAAAATTTATGAAATTTAACATTGCATTTTGTCGTCGAAAAGGCCTCTTACCTTCAGCATTGGTACTGGCACGTGTATATCAACACATTTACAGCTTATAGTTTCTTCGTTAGAACCTTTTAGGCTAACGTACTTTTTTAGTACTTTTTGAATCGTTGCGGGTTCCGGATCTGGGTAAAATAGTATTTCCTTTTTGTCGCCTTTTTCCGGAGTTATACTAATTAGTATTTCATCTGCATTTCGTATTTTAACTATGGTTGAAGTACATGCTAAAGTTGACACTGGCAAAATATCTCTTCCAATCAGTAAGTTGATAAAACCACTCTTTCCTGCTGATGTTTCTCCTGTTAAACATAAATATTACATGGCCCTGCATAATACACATGATAGAGTAAGTTAATAAAACAACATGTTAAAACATCGAATAATCGTGTTTGCATAAATACAAAGACGCATAGAAGCATGAAAATAATAAATGCTAATATATATATAAATATATGTAACCGGCATTTTTTAAATTTAGGCATTTTGTAAAATTTCTGACTTTTCCGGCACTTTCTAAAATGTCTAATCTTAACAGGCATTATACAAACTGACTAAAATTATCAAGTCATTTTGTAAAATGACTGAAATTTAAAAAAAAAAAATTCAACAAATTGCCTGTTCAGTTTCAGGCAACTTATAGAAGAAGGATATCATCAAGATGACAAAAGTAGACAAAAAACACAACATTTGGCAAAGAAATAATGCAAGGATAAAAGCGAAATGTATGTTTAATTTATTCTTTTCAAGAATTTAGTAGCAAGATCAAGAAAAACAGAAACTTCCAGAATTTGATGTTTAGAATAGTTGCTCTTATCGTTTAGTATCTTATATTTGTTACTAAGCATTCCTCAGCATTGGTAATTTCCTATATAAAAAAAAGACCTACGCATAAATTTTCGGTGTTATTTAATTGCAGAAGATATACAGAAAAGTGAAAAGTACGAAGATCAAAAAACCCAAAATCAACGTTCACCTCTTCCGGTTGTTGTATACTCAGTTGTCAAATATAGTTCCTAGATGTTTGATTTCGTTTGTGTATATAACAAAATATTTTTTCGTTCAAAATATTTCAATGCAAATTAAAATAACTAATGCGTCGGAAGAATTAATTTATTCTCCAAAAAACAGCTGGGATTAAAAACATGAAAGAGAAACAAAGATATGAAATGGAGGAAAAGTAGTTTGCTTTTAATTGAATGTTTGCTGTTTGTGTAATTTCAGTCGCGAATATATCATGCATTTTTAAGACGTGAACAATTTGGTTATAACTCGTATGAGTTTATCGTTATTTCTGCAGTGGATTGACCTAGATAAAGGACAGATTGTTGGACAGCCACTAGCACCTGAAATGTGCACTTTACTTACATGTGGAAATATATCGAATGTTCTCATTCAGCAATAATGAGAACTATACATCCACATCTAAGTAAATTCCCCTGTATTGCATGGGTTTCGCCATACAAGGTCGTGTTTTTTGTGATGCAAACGATATAAGTATCTTTATCTTCACTGCTCTCAAGGGAATTCCTTGATCTTTGAAATATAATGAATCAATGCGACAGTAGTTGATTGTGGTTAAGAACTTGAACTAGATTCTCTCAAGAAATTAATAAGTAAAACTGCTCTAGCGGTCAAAGCGTTCAATTGTTTTTTTTAACATTTCATTCTACAAAATTTTTCCAGACATTTTATAAAATGCCTAGAAAAATTAGTCACTATGTATAATGACTGAATCTTGCAGGCATTTTAGAAAATGCCTAAATTTAGAAAATGCCTGTAAAATATAGTTACATAAATATATATATATAATTCGTCTTAACATCAGCCCAATAATGTAAGATGCATTTTTTTCTTCCCTCGCCGGGATTCACACTCAGGCTACTGAGATATCGTAGCACCAAAATCGCATTGCACTATATCAGACAAGGCTATGAAATAAAAGAGCTATCATTTGCCGGGTGTTACCTTTTCTCGTCAGTTGTAATCTATCGTCGTAACGCAGAAAATGATATATAAGGCATGAAGATGGAATTATTACAGAACAGCTGCATTATCTATTGTAAAGGATCCTACATGATATGTCAAAACCAAATATCATCAAGTAATAATAAAACAACATAACGTAATATCAGAGTTCCAAAAAAGACAGCTGTGGCGTTCCATAGGATACTCTCAGTAGAAGATTTTTTGTTCAACGTCATTTGAGATAGTTAAAACCAATCATGTATTGATTTCGCTATCAATATTAAGTTGAAATGGAATAGTATGATATCTTGATTTTATTGACGTATAACGATTGAAATACAAAACATAATAATCAATGAATTTGTTATTAATGAATAACATTATTGATACCACCATGACATTACGGTGATCTACTGTAATGTTTGAAATATTTAAATCCAAGGTAATAGTTATGAGATTACAAATTCACTTACCAGCAATAATTATGGGACATTCTGCTTCTAAAAGTATCTCTTTGAAATTTGGAATTAAATTTTGAAAATCCCCAAATTCAATTTTCAGCTCATCTAGAAAGCATTGTTCACCTTGAAGTTCCTCTGTTAGTTGAAGAATATCGTTATAAACTTCAACAAGTTTGGTTTTGCGATCTAAATCAAAGTTAAGAATATCTGTCAGAACTCTTTGCCCCTGAAATTCAAATGCTTAATTGGTAATACACATACATGTAATAGTATAGAACATCATCAAAATAGTAATTATGAAAACTATGACTTGGAGTTATATAAGGAAAATGGGTTTGTTTTAATACAAATGTCGATTAACAAAAAAAACAAAAACTATACAAATTTGAAATCAATTGATTTCCCCCTCTTATACATGTACATCTATAAAATTTGTGAAAGAAAACTGATAATGTGTTTAATGAAGAGACAGCAACCTGACTAAAGAGCCTAAACAACCAGACACCACCAATGCGTCAGAAGAGATATAGTTACGAAGCTGATTTCAGGTCATTAAAGATGCCATATTGAGGTTTTAATATTGTAGGATCTTTCATCGAAAATAAACACATTTGTTCTAAAACCATGCCAGATACGGGTTATTTTCTTCTCACATGGTTTATGATGTATTAAATATAAACCTCTAACGGATTGTGCTTGATTTGCATATGATGAAGTTATAATTTTTCAATCGGTTAAAATGAGGTCTGGAAATGGCATGTCAGTAACTGCTACTTGTCCTTTTTTAATGTATGGATCATTGTCATCTTGACAAGTTTGTTACCTATTCTGACATCGGATACACTGTCTCATAGGTATTCATACCACATCTCTTTAGTTTCATATATTGTAAATGATTAGTGTCATCAAGAAGTTATTCTCATATAAAAGTGCACAGCAAACGTACCATTTTCACTTCCATCATCATTTTATAGCCATTATTCAGTTTCTTATTGTACAAGTCTGGTAGTAGCAAAGTATCTATCATCTATCTCAGAAATGGGGCGATTAATTTTGAGTAAACTATTATTTGATTTTATTAAAGACTTTGATTAAACAGGAAGTCACGTATCAGATCTCATTTTCTTGTTTCGGCGGGAAAATACATACGTTCAGGTATTTCACATCCAAAATTTTATGGAAATATTCTTTATAAAGCACAAAAATGTCAGTATTCTCCTCAGAAACTAACAAAACCTTTAAATAGACTTATTAAAAGGGGATATAGTTACGATACTGTTGTCAGGTCATTAAAGATTGCTTATTTTGGCTTTAACATTGATTCACTGATAGGGTCTTTGCATCGGAACTAAACACATTTATTTCTAAAAAAACAGTTGTTGGCATGACACGGGTTATGTTCTTCTCATATATTTTATGATAGTATGATACTAAACCCCTAACGGGAGGGATTGTACCTGATATTCATATGATGAAGACATAATCTTTCAATCAGTTTAATTGAGGTCTGGAGCTGGCATGTCAGTTAACTGCTAGTAGTCTGTTGTTATTTATGTATTATTGTCATTTTATTTATTTTCTTTTGTTACATCTTTTGACATCAGACTCGGACTTCTCTTGAACTGAATTTTAATGTGCGTATTGTTATTCTTTTACTTTTCTACATTGGCTAGAGGTATAGGGGGAGGGTTGAGATCTCATAAACATGTTTAACCCCGCCGCAATTTTGCGCCTGTCCCAAGTCAGGAGCCTCTGGCCTTTGTTAGTCTTGTATGATTTTAAATTTTAGTTTCTTGTGTATAATTCGGAGTTTAGTATGACGTCCATTATCACTGTACTATTATGCATATTTTAGGGGCCAGCTGAAGGACACCTACGGGTGCGGGAATTCTCGCTACATTGAAGACCCATTGGTTGCCTTCGGCTGTTGTTTGCTCTATGGTCGGGTGGTTGTCGCTTTGACATATTCACCATTTCCTTTCTCAATTTTATCTGTATAGAAATTAAAAAAATAAGTGTTAAGGGATTGAGTATCCCGTACTGGTATCATATTGAACAATTGACCTTTTTGAAAGTAACTACTAATTGGATGAAGGAATATTTTTGTTCTAATAGTACATCTTAAAAGAATTATCTTGTTCGTATATTATGAGTTTTAAATCCGATTTTCTGATACGAGTGTAGCGTGTCAGTACATCGGATTTTTTTAATGAGATTGCTGCTTTAGGTTTATTTTTTAAACTGTTTTTTCTGCACAAACTATGATTTTGTCAAATGGTTATTTTGCTAGATCTTCTGAACACCAAATGAGATAGCCATTATTTTCCTTAAATATCATTAGAAATTAAATCGGAAACATGTTGTGTGAGGTTATACATGTTATTGTTATGAAATGAAGCAATATTACCACTACTTTCTAGTACTATCGAGATTTTGTTGTAAAATGACTTGTGTCTTGTAAACAGGGGATCATGAATGTGTAACCAATTTCAATTTGTAATTAACAGGAAGGCAAAATATACACATTACCGGAATACAAACCGACAACGCATTTGCAAGATAAAAGAAGAAATGATCAAAAGAACAGTATACAAAACACAATTAAGAAAAATAAAGACTGCAACGTATGCCTGACCATCAAATGTACAAATGCGTTCTCTATATTACGAATACTTGTATGATGTATATATATTTTTTTGTTTTATTTTTGTCATAAAGAAATAACGATACTCTTAAAATATCAGATTTGTGGATCATTTGCAATACATTTACTTATTGTAATAACTGTGTCATCCTAATATCTCATATATTTAATATAAAAGTTTAGTGGTAAAAAATAAATTGTGCATTTTTGATTTATCAAATCATTCGCGCAGAAGATATTTACCTGTCGTGCAACATTCTCGTCACTCATATTGAGAGAGTCCCTATGACTTTCAACTGTTATTATACCTGTTCAAATAAAAGAAATGTGAAGCTAAATACACTTCCTTCATCGTGCATATGAACGAAAAAAATATGGTGATGTCATGATCAATCACAATGTGAGAAACGTTTTTTTGCTTCCAGTTATATCATAAAGTAATAATGTGATTAATATCGTTTCATGATGCTGAATGGTCCAATCAAATTAACGCACACTTCATACAGTGTGATACGAGAAATATCTCTTCCCGCAAGAAATAGATAACGGGTAACAACCATACGTAGATATAGGAAGATGTGGTATGAGTGCCAATGAGACAACTCTCCATCCAAATAACAACTCATGTGTTTACCATTCAGCCCTTGGCTAAATATTAACAATGAAAGATGTGGTATAGCCATTTATTTATGAAAATTATCGTAATGATGGTAAATTTATTATTATTGAAGTTATTCAGATGAAAAAACATACTGACATTTGAACAGTTTAAAACTCCATGCTGTTAAAACCAATTTTATGGGATATACTGTTCTTTTTAATGCAATTGTAAGTTTACAAAAAAAATCCGATCACAGTAGAGTATCATTAAACATGATATTGTAGAAAAAAAATTCTATCAAATATTAAAGAAAATCCTTCAAGATCACAAAACAAATGGTATGAGGATTTAAGTGTTAAAATTGATGATTGGGGGAAAATCTAATCAATGGCAATTCAAGCAACAAAAAACACTAAACTTCAAAATTTTCAGTTCAAGTTATTACATAGAATTGTATAAACAAACTCTTTTCTTTATGAAGGTGGTCTAAAAGAAATAGAAATGTGCACGTTTTGCATTGAAAACAAAGAAAGCTTGTTGCGTATATTTTGGGAATGTGTATACAGCAAAAAGTATTTGGAAAGCACTTCAAAATTTATTATTAAAATGTGGATTTAGACTGAAACAAATGAATTGATGTTTTTGATGGGATTGGGAAAATTTACTATGAATAGTACATATCACATTTTTAATAACTTGTTTTAATATATTTATCCTTAGGAATGATTTTTGCCCTAAGCAACCACTTATGAACATAAAAGTCCTTAGAAACCATATATTTTTTAACTAAGAAGGCAATTAATAAAAGAAAAAAGGAAAGACCATTCAATTGTTCATGAACAATTGACTTTTTAATTTTCATATCTATTTGGAATTTGTCCATAAAGCTTTGATCATGATAACTGATAAAATTGTCATTCACAACGAAAGCCGTGTTATAAATTGTGTATTACTATCATAACAATAGCGTGCACTTATTAATCCGGACATAAAATAAAATATCGATGTCATATTACTACAGTAAAGTCTTGACTTACATATAGAAATTGACAACGATAATTGACAATTTTCTATTTCTATGTAACAACATTCCAGTAGTGCCTGGGCCGAGGTATATCTATAAATTGATACCATATTCCCGGGCTAGCATTCGCCTCCGGGTGCGGGAATTTCTCGCTACATTGAAGACCTGTTGGTGACCCTCTGCTGTTGTTTTTTATTTGGTCGGGTTGTTGTCTCTTTGACACATTCCCCATTTCCATTCTCAATTTTATCTATCGTTATTTCCTTGATTGAGGGTTGTTGTTCACAAGGAATCTTTTAAACTAAGAGTTTCAATTGGTGAAGTTGAAATCATCTCTTCGTAAATTTTACGGACGCTGTCTCCAGTTGGTTTTCAATAACGGAATATCCATTTCGCAAATGATATTTGATATGTTTCTTATGTCGTATACTACAATCGCGTTTTCTATTCACGAATGTGACCGACCGAATAGGACTATTAACCGGGACAGTCAAGGTGGGTGCTACATGTTGAGAAGGATCCCTTTTTATATATCCTTTCCATGCTTTCGGACCACCGGAGATCACCCCCAGTTTTTGATGGGGTTCGTATTGATAAGTCTTTTTTTTTCTATGTTGTGACATGTTTACTACTATTTGTCTTTTTGTCCTTTCTTTTTTTAACCATGACGTTGTCAAATTATATTCGATCTATGAGTTTGAATGTCCCTTTGGTTTCCTTCGCCCCACTTTTATTAGTAATTACAAAAATCAAGGGAAAAAGTACAGATTGTGTTCATCTTAAGATTTATTTATTTCCCTGCATGTCGATATCATTTGGTTTTTAATCATATGGAAAGATTAGAGTTACATTTTCAAAACAGGTTTTTAGTTTTGGTCGTATGATAGATGAAAAAGCCAAATTGGGTATTGTTTTGGGCATTGTTGAAAGTCATACAGCGACCTATAGTTTTTTTCGGTATCATTTGGTACCTGGTAGGTTTAGCTAATTTGAAATCAAACAACACCTTCTCCTTTGTTGAATATAATGATAAAAAAAACTTACCAGTTTTGACTTTTTTGAAATTAGTATCCTTCTTCTATTGAGTGAATTGTTAACCATCATTCAATGTGATTGATAGAACGCTTTGATATCGTATTAATATAGAATGGGACGCCCGTTTTCAAAAACTGTACACTGTTCGGATAAAAGGTGACTGAGACAGTTTGTACCGTTTTTTTTTTGGTATCTTTGTATGTCGCGGGTGATAACGCAGGCTTCACCTTGAGTTTTATTATTGATTGAAATCACGATATATCATTTGTCAACATTTAAATCCAGTTACTGATAACCGAATTGATAAATCTTAATTTAAATCGTGCTACCTTTATTGGATCGAAAAATAAGTCTCCATTTATACAGTATTGATTAAAAGAAACGGAAACTGAGAAACAATGGATATGTCCTTCTACGTTTATAAACATCTATTTTCGTAATGTCCTTTTAAATGACGAATATTGTGAACTGCAGTGGGGCTATACAATGACATCAACACGTTATAAGTTCAGTGCGTACGAGGTACTTTTCGGAATTTAACTTCAGCAGGAACGCCTAAAGCCAAATATATGAAAACCAAGGATGCATACAGATAGAAACAGTTGAGGAGCTGTATGCTAACTTGACTGATAAAAAAAAATATAACGTAATTACTGTAGATATGTGTGCATATAATAGTAACCATTTTTTGAATGTTGTCTTACAACATGATTTATATTCAAAGTTTCCGTTCTTTTAGAAGTTTCCTGCACTTTTCATAAAAAAGACCACATTTTTGTTGAGTAGACTCCAATTAATCGTATATCGATATAGGAAGATGCGGAATGGGTACCGATGAGACATATGCATATGTTGTAATTTACTTAGAAATGTTGAAAAAAATGCTGTTGTTTTAGAATTCCAGCAGCGACAAGTTATACGACATCAATTAACCCATTACAGTGGTGAATCAATAATGTTGAAATATAGCACTGTTCAGTTGTTATCTGACAAAACCTGTGACAAGTGGCTACGTGACTGAATAAAAATAATTGTGCATTATCTTTAGCCTGGATTTTTAGTATTCTTATTGTCATCTGATAAAATCATATTGATTGTTAGGTGCAAATTTTACTCTTGTTTTCAAAATCTTTCTGATTGATCCCGTACTGGTTTTCTTACTACAATAAACTAACTATCAACTGAATTTAATTTTTAAAAACGTATTAACCAAAAGTATCAGTCGTACAGATATGAAAAACATATACTTGCTAAGTTGTATACTATAGTGTAACATATAAATAGAAATCAAGGTTGTCCTACTAGTGACGGAATTAACAGAAGGTAATCGGAAAATACAACCAGAATCTACATGTCTTATATTTTATTGTAAGGAACATACAGACATGATCACCAATTGCCAATTGAATGCCAAGTCAACAATATACCATAAGGCAATGATACATGTATTTGCGAGACCGTTTTATGAATTCCACTCCAACTGCTAACCAAATTGACGAACCTCGTTGTCGTCGTTGCAAGACGATATGTTGTTACAATGTTTTCGACCCGTACACCTGATACGACATAATTACCTTCAAACAAACAAATGGCCTAACTGATATCGTGAGATTGATCCAGCCATTCTACAAGCGAAAAGAAATGGTCTCCTTTATCGATCTGTCCTTTCATTTGACTGAAACATAGAGCAAAACAGCATATTTTTCTCGATATAAGAATGATAAGAAATAAAATGATGTCATTTTGTGAAGGGTACACAGTTGAAAAGACATATTTATATAAATCAACCGTCTAGACATTGTTAGGCTGTTATCTCTGCAACTGATATCACAATGATAAAACTTGACTATGGATGCAACTGATATCACAATGATAAAACTTGACTATGGATGATAACGACGTAGAGAAGGTTACAATATCACATATATTATTTACTTAAAAAGCTCAATGTACATTTTGTTGAATATTATCATTAAACGATAGGTATATGTCATACAATTTTTATCAATGCTAATGAAAGGGAGTCTTATTTACCATGTTTACTTACCAGATAAATACCGAACGTACTTGAAACCATAAGTACATGTATACCGGATGATCGACATTGCATAATTGTCATCGTCTATGATTTGACTGTTTTTCAAAGGGGAAATTGATAAATCAATAACTGCACAATTTAAATAAAGAATTGCAGAATTTTTATCATGCCACGACTAAGAAATGAAAATCGGAAACAAAATATGTGCATTCACATAGTACACTTCTCCGCCTATACATGCATCCTCCGCAATGCAAATCAGCACACAGTCAAACGTTTTTATTAACAATCTGATATCGCTTCATGTTTGTTTTAATTTCAATAACAATAATTATGATAAAATCGTACAGGACTCGTTTATTTGTGCTAGTGAACTTAAGTTATTCGAGTTGATATCCGATTTTCACTCCTCATGCAAGACGGGGGGGGGGGGGGCAATACCTTTTTATGTTAACCTGTTTTGGCCTTTTTCAAGATGTTGTTAACTGTTATTTGAGATAAGATTTTACTGTTCACTGTTTTTAACCCATTGTCTGTTATCTGTTTTATTGAAATTTACACTGTTTTTAACTGTTCTTTTGAAAATAGGATCCCTGTTATCTGTTTCGTGACACTCAGAGTGTTCCCTGTTTTTGACATAATTTGTCTCTGTTAACTGATCTTAACTGTCATTTACAAGAATCTTAAATATTCACACATTAATATCACATTAAATGTTCTGTCCATCTCTTTCTTTGCGGTGTTTTACGAGTGACACAAACAACATATAAGTAGCTGTCTTTGGAGATCGTTGACTATAGTACATCCTTGATAAAATTGAGAATGGAAATGGGGATTGTGTTAAAGAAATAACAACCCGACTAAAGAGTAAAAAACAGCACAAGGCAAAATAAAATGAGTCTCCAACACAGCGAGAAATCCTGCACCAGGAGGTGGGTTGAAGCTGACTCCAACATGACCAAGTTTAATGGTCTTTTCTGAACAAAAAAGTGTACTAGTTCTTATAATATGAACGTCACAATAAACTCCGAAACAAATAAATGAATCAAAATAAATATCCAAAATAATTCAAGACTATGACAGAAGCTCATTTCTGTCTCCTATTAATAATTAATCCCCACGTGGAATGGCCACTTCTGACCAAGCTAAAATCCTGGTAAGTCCCAAAATAAAAACAATTAAGATGAAATAGAATGTTTGATAAGTTACATTGCCAGGAGAACCTGAATAGAGTTGGCAAAAACGAATGAATTTGTGAAAAATAAAGTATCGTTTCAATTTGCAATTTCAAAAATGATTGAACACGGTGGCCTGGTAGAAGAGGCTGAAAAATAAGGTTTTGGTTCTCAAACTGATGCCGAATTTGCTAATCTAAGACTTCTGAAGTGTAAGTATTGGCCAAAGGCTTTTTCTATATCAGCTCAGAGTTCTTGGGACTTGGATACGTTAGAGGCGTTTGATACATTGGTTTTAATGGTTTTCAATTTTTCAATTCCTTTTTATAAAAGCATGTAAGCTATGAGTCGTATGATTACACTGAAATGCAACCATTTATTATTATGGCCCCGTCATATAAAATAATGGTCGCTCTCTATAGTTAGTTTAAACATATTTATTTATAGTGGATTTGGAAACAAGTTTTGCGACTTATATAAATTCCTTTCCACTTTGAGGATATGAGTGCTGAAATGTAGCGGTATTATTCTGCTCTTTTTCGAAATCTACAAGGGTGTATTTAACGTGCAAGAGATATAGCTCTCTCTTAACACAGGTCAGCCATTTACCGTCCCCTTCCGACAGACTATCATCATTTCCTCAAGACCATGCTCGCAAATGGTGTCAAGGGAGAGCTGAAAATACTTTCCCTAAAATTTTCTTACCAGAACAGAAATTGAACCAGGAACCTTAAACTTTGTGTTAGTAGTCCGATGCACTAATCACAACACCATGCCATACAGTCCCTATAGTTAATGATACTTTTATTTGCAAATACACCCATATGGGTCAAACAAACACAAATATAAACATATATAATACAGAAAAGGAAGAACTACATATATAAACAGAAAATCATAGTTATAATGGAAATGTAACCTTTGATGAACATGGAAGTCATTTTCGAAATCTAAAGATTGCTTTATTCATGTAAAGTCACTAACTTCTGTCAAAAGCTCAGATTCAGGATTTAAAAGATATTGAAGGCAGGTATGAAATTCAATGTGATTGATAGAACGCTTTGACATCATATTAATATAGAATGAGACGCCTGTTTTTAAAAACTGTACACTGTTCGGATAAAAGGTGACTGAGACAGTTTTTACCGGTTTTTTTTTGTATCTTTGTATGTCGCGGGTGATAACGCAGGCTTCACCTTGAGTTTCATTATTGATTGGAATCACGATACATCATTTGTCAACATTTAAATCCAGTTACTGATAACCGAATTGATAGATCTAAATTTAAATCGTGCTACCTTTATTGGATAAAAAAATAAGTCTCCATTTATACAGTATTGATTAAAAGAAATGGAAACTGAGAAACAATGGATATGTCCTTCTACGTTTATAAACATCTATTTTCGTAATGTCCTTTTAAATGACGAATATTGTGAACTGCAGTGGGGCTATAAAATGACATCAACACGTTATAAGTTCAGTGCGTACGAGGTACTTTTCGGAATTTAACTTCAGCAGGAACGCCTAAAGCCAAATATATGAAAACCAAGGGTGCATACAGATCGAAACAGTTGAGGAGCTGTATGCTAACTTGACTGATAAAAAAAAATATAACGTAATTACTGTAGATATGTGTGCATATAATAGTAACCATTTTTTGAATGTTGTCTTACAACATGATTTATATTCAAAGTTTCCGTTCTTTTAGAAGTTTCCTGCACTTTTCATAAAAAAGACCACATTTTTGTTGAGTAGACTCCAATTAATCGTATATAGATATAGGAAGATGCGGAATGAGTACCGATGAGACATATGCATATGTTGTAATTTACTTAGAAATGTTGAAAAAAATGCTGTTATTTTAGAATTCCAGCAGCGACAAGTTATACGACATCAATTAACCCATTACAGTGGTGAATCAATAATGTTGAAATATAGCATTGTTCAGTTGTTATCTGACAAAACCTGTGACAAGTGGGTACGTGACTGAATAAAAGTAAGTGTGCATTATCTTTAGCCTGGATTTTTAGTATTCTTATTGTCATCTGATAAAATCATATTGATTGGTGCAAATTTTACTCTTGTTTTCAAAATCTTTCTGTTTGATCCCGTCCTGGTTTTCTTACTACAATAAACTAACTATCAATTGAATTCAATTTTTAAAAACTTATTAACCAAAAGTATCAGTCGTACAGATATGGAAAAAACATACTTGCTAAGTTGTATACTATAGTGTAACATATAAATAGAAATCCAGGTTGTTCTACTAGTGACGGAATTAACAGAAGGTAATCGGAAAATACAACCAGAAACTACATTTGTTATATGTTATTGTAAGGAACATACAGACATGATCACCAATTGCCAATTGAATGCCAAGTCAACAATATACCATAAGGCAATGATACATGTATTTGCGAGACCGTTTTATGAATTCCACTCCAACTGCTAACCAAATTGACGAACCTCGTTGTCGTCGTTGCAAGACGATATGTTGTTACAATGTTTTCGACCCGTACACCTGATACGACATAATTACCTTCAAACAAACAAATGGCCTAACTGATATCGTGAGATTGATCCAGCCATTCTACAAGCGAACAGAAATGATCTCCTTTATCGATCAGTCCTTTCATCTGACTGAAACCCTATACACATAGAGCAAAACAGCATATTTTTCTCGATATAAGAATGATAAGAAATAAAATGATGTCATTTTGTGAAGGGTACACAGTTGAAAAGACATATTTATATAAATCAACCGTCTAGACATTGTTAGGCTGTTATCTCTGCAACTGATATCACAATGATAAAACTTGACTATGGATGATAACGACGTACAGAAGGTTACAAGATCACATATATTATTTATTTAAAAAGCGCAATGTACATTTTGTTGAATATTATCATTAAACGATATATGTCATACAATTTTTAACAATGCTAATGAAAGGGAGTCTTATTTACCATGTTTACTTACCAGATAAATACCGAACGTACTTGAAACCATAAATACATGTATACCGGATGATCGACATTGCATAATTGTCATCGTCTATGATTATTTTTCTAAGGGGAAATTGATAAATCAATAACTGCACAATTTAAATAAAGAATTGCAGAATTTTGATCATGCCACGACTAAGAAATGAAAATCGGAAACAAAATATGTGCATTCACATAGTACACTTCTCCGCCTATACATGCATCCTCCGCAATGCAAATCAGCACACAGTCAAACGTTTTTATTAAAAATCTGATATCGCTTCATGTTTGTTTTAATTTCAATTACAATAATTATGATAAAATCGTACAGGACTCGTTTATTTGTGCTAGTGAATTTAAGTTATTCGAGTTGATATCCGATTTTTACTCCTTATGCAAGAGGGGGGGGGGGGGGGGCAATACCTTTTCATGTTAACCTGTTTTGGCCTTTTTCAAGATGTTGTTAACTGTTATTTGAGATAAGATTTTACTGTTCCCTGTTATCTGTTTCTTGACACTCAGAGTGTTCCCTGTTTTTGACATAATTTGTCTCTGTGAACTGATCTTAACTGTCATTTACAAGAATCTTAAATATTCACACATTAATATCACATTAAATGTTCTGTCCATCTCTTTCTTTGCGGTGTTTTACGAGTGACACAAACAACATATAAGTAGCTGTCTTTGGAGATCTTTGACTATAGGACATCCTTGATAAAATTGAGAATGGATATGGGGATTATGTTAAAGAAATAACAACCCGACTAAAGAGTAAAAAAACAGCACAAGGGAAAATAAAATGAGTCTCCAGCACAGCGAGGAATCCTGCACCAGGAGGTGGGTTGAAGCTGACTCCAAAATGACCAAGTTTAATGGTCTTTTCTGAACAAAAACGTGTACTAGTTCATATAAAATGAACGTCACAATAAACTCCGAAACAAATAAATGAATCAAAATAAATATCCAAAATAATTCAAGACTATGACAGAAGCTCATTTCTGTCTCCTATTAATAATTAATCCCCACGTTAATAGGAATGGCCACTTCTGACCAAGCTAAAATCCTGGTAAGTCCCAAAATAAAAATAATTAAGATGAAAAATAATTAAGATGATAAGTTACATTGCCAGGAGAACCTGAATAGAGTTGGCAAAAACGAATGAATTTGTGAAAAATAAAGTATCGTTTCAATTTGCAATTTCAAAAATGATTGAACACTGTGGCCTGGTAGAAGAGGCTGAACAATGAGGTTTTGGTTCTCAAACTGATGCCGAATTTGCTAATCTAAGACTTCTGACGTGTAAGTATTGGCCAAAGGCTTTTTCTATATCAGCTCAGAGTTCTTTGGACTTGGAGACGTTAGAGGCGTTTGATACATTGGTTTTAATGGTTTTCAATTTTTCAATTCCTTTTTATAAAAGCATGTAAGCTATGAGTCGTATGATTACACTGAGATGCAACCATTTATTATTATGACCCCCGTCATAAAAAATAATGGTCGCGCTCTATAGTTAGTTTAAACATATTTATTTATAGTGGATTGGGAAACAAGTTTTGCAACTTATATAAATTCCTTTCCACTTTGAGGATATGAGTGCTGAAATGTAGCGGTATTATTCTGCTCTTTTTCGAAATCTACAAGGGTGTCTTTAACGTGCAAGAGATATATCTCTCTCTTAACACAGGTCAGCCATTTACCGTCCCCTTCCGACAGACTATCGTCATTTCCTCAAGACCATGCTCGCAAATGGTGTCAAGGGAGAGCTGAAAATTCAGTCCCTGAAATTTTCTTACCAGAACAGAAATTGAACCAGGAACCTTAAGCTTTGTGTTAGTAGTCCGATGCACTAATCACAACACCATGCCATACAGTCCCTAAAGTAATGATAATTTTATTTGCAAATACATCCATATGGGTCAAACAAACACAAATATAAACATATATAATACAGAAAAGGAAGAACTACATATATAAACAGAAAATCTTAGTTATAATGGAAATGTAACCTTTGATGAACATGGAAGTCATTTTCGAAATTCTAAAGATTGCTTTATTCATGTAAAGTCACTAACTTCTGTCAAAAGCTCAGATTCAGGATTTAAAAGATATTTAAGCTTAAAAATTGGTTGTAATCACCGTCTGTCCATCTGTCTGTCACACTTTCCTATATCGCACGATTACCCAAGTTTGCTGTAATCTGAAACTTGATCAGCTTTATCAAAGATTCCTTAGAGCTTGGCATTTCGGCGACTTACTACGGTTCTGAACACATTGAAGGTGTGCATTTCCCCCTTTTCATAGCTTTTGGTTTGATTTTGGGAAAAAAAGGTAGATTAAAGTTGGTGTTAACTGTTATCAGCATTTAAAATTTATTGTTAACTGTTTTTGCCAAAATGGAGGTTTTGTTAACATGTTAACAGACCCCCTATTGCCCCCCTCCTCCATGAAATATACGATTTACTGCTCCATTCCGTTTTTTTAGCTACCCTTTGATCAACATATGCACATGTAGCATGTATAGTATATCACTCTTATTATTGCGATCACTAAAAACAGGTTTTAAAACTCATCCGCATAATAATATGTTTTCAAACATGTCTACTTTAAATTATCGAAACATCACTTTGAATTCTCCATTTGTATTCAAATTCATATTCTGTTTTTCATTAGTTTATAATGTGTTACGAAAACCAAAACCTTTACTGGACAAAAACATCGACCGTCATGTATAATACTGACTGGCGTTATGTTTTCATATGTTATAATGAAACCAAGCAGCATTTGCAGAGGCTTTTTATAAATTACTTAACTCAATAGTATATATTTATCTTATTTGTAAATCTGTTTTTATCTACGGGTTTTATAAAAACTCAATAGAGCATAGACTAAATTAAGTGATGCTCCTGCAGATTTTCAGGCTCGTTTCATAGTTGTATATCATTTTAATACGGAATACAGAAAAATACATATTCTTTAGCATTACATTGCGTTGTACATTTGTTGAGGAAGCATGACATATGAGTTATAATATGACGGTATGATCAGGAGTAGTACAGGCGATAAGTTAACATCAAAGATAATCCAATTTGTCATTAATAATTTTAAAAAATTGGCACAATTTTAAGAGTTCAGATTTCTGTTTTTGGTTAAAATAGCTTTAAATTTAAAACAAAACAGTTCGTTAGGTATTTCTTGTCAATAAGTAGTGCTCTATATGTCAGTAGACTGTTGCAATCCATTAAATAGTGATATTCGTTATCGATAGAAACTCTGCTCAAAGGACACTTTCCCTGTCTTTGTGGAATGCTTAAGAGAAGCCAGATGGTTGTTCCTTCATAAATGAGTCAAAGGCACTTGTTTTAACTTACCTACACACTTGACAACATAATTTATATTAAGAGTTTTCACAATACTATGTAGGCAGGATTTCTGTCATTATTAACATTACTAAATAATTTAATTTTGGATGTAACTCGTCTTCTGATTGACTGACAGTGTTTTGTTTATCAGATGCTAGATATAATTTTGCCATGTGACCGTGATGTAATTAACCTTTTTTTCATGATTTACTCCGTCTTAAAATGGAATTTTGTGTTCACCAAATTTTTCATGTTATTTCTTCATAAACAGAAAAAATATTACAGTCATTCCTTAAATGAGGGTACTCAAATTAAAATAAAATACACCAATTATGGCTCCAAAAAAAGTGGCAAATGGAAAACAAATTCATTTAGGAAATAACGTATATTCATGATTATCGACCCAATAGCAGTTATTCGTCCCTAAGGCAGTAAAATACGACTTGCCTAGTATATGTATAGCAATGTAAGATGACTGCAGCTGATAGCGTTGCTTTCACATTTTTGTAGAACGGTGAGTTTTCAAGCTTAGAAATGTACATGCACTCAGAAACTCCACCAATTTTAATTTACAAAATGAAGATCAATTTTATAAACAAAATCAGAGTTATTAAATCGGGAACTTGTGAGTTTATTGACAATATTGTTTACTCCGTCTTAAAATGGAATTTTGTGTTCATAGATTGACTTCAAATGATATAAACGAAATAGAAAAACATGTTTTTGTTTTTAGACAATATGCAGACAAGTACGTTTTAGTTGACTGAGTAAACGATTTATAGTATTATGTATTGTATATTAAAAATTATATAGGGTCGAAATTTGCCACGTTTTTTGGAATTCAAATACTATTCTAAGTAATGGATAAATATCGGTTTACCTTGGAAATAACAAAACTTCCCTAAACTGGAGTCGTGCATCGATTGCAATAAACCGAGATAGTTATTGATCGTCCAAAATCTGGTCATTTAGCACAAACTATACTGTAGAGAGGGTTATCCACCTGATGAAGGATTCAGGATGAACTGGAAACCGAATGATAGAAGACAAGTAAGTAAATAATATTAAGCACAATAGTATATATACTAAAATTAGAATACTCTCCGGAACTGATAGTCCACCAGCAAAGGTGTCGACTCAGTGATGTAAAAAATGGAAAACAACACGTTTAATAATTACATACATAGTACGTCCGAAGCTCTTTTCTGGATTTACCTTCATCAGGAACGCTCAAAGCCAAACATTTGAAATCCGAAGATATATAAGTACCGAAACCGTTGAAGAGCTATATGACAAAAATACCTAAAATAAATAGCCAAATTCATCTAAAGTCAACTTTGCCTTTAGTTTCTAAAAAAATCAAAATTAATAAACGGATTATTTTAGAAAAGATTGTTAAATCATGTCAGTACCTAAGTAAAATAGATATAAGAAGATCTGATTGGCATGCGTGCAAAAAAAAACAACTCTCCATCCAAGTCATAATTTGTAAAAATGAACCATTATTGGTCAAAGAACTTTTTTCAACACGAAGCTTTGGTTCACAACGAACGGCCAACTTGTTTCTTTATTATTATGAGGCTGACTTCATGCAGGAACGTCTTAGGAAGAAAGATAAGAAGTTAGCAATATCCTTTAACTCTACTTTCCGCTATATAGATGATGTTCTTTCACTAAATAATTCAAAATTTGGTGACTATGCGGAACGCATCTATCCCATCGAGCTAGAGATAAAGGATACTACAGATACAAGTAAGTCGGCCTCATATCTTGACTAACATCTAGAAATTGACAATGAGGGTCGGCTGAAAACAAAACTTTACGACATAAGAGATGATTTCAGCTTTCCAATTGTGAATTTTCCAGTTCTAAGTAGCAACATTCCAGCAGCACCTGCATACGGAGTATATATCTCCCAATTGATACGATATTCCCGTGCTTGCATTTCCTATTATGATTTTCTTGATAGAGGGTTGCTGCTCACAAGGAATCTATTAAACCAAGAGTTCCAAATGGTGAAGTTAAAGTCATTCCTTCGTAAATTTTACGGACGCCATCACGAGTTGGTTGACCGTTATGGAATAACCGTTTCACAAATGATATCGGATATGTTCCTTACGTCGTAACTACAATCCCCCTCCCTTTCATGAATGTGACCTACCGAATTAAACTATTTACCGGATTTGTAATCACATAAGCAACACGACGGGTACCACATGTGGAGCAGGATCTGCTTACCCTTCCGGAGCACCTGAGATCACCCCTAGTTTTTTGGTGGGGTTCGTGTTGTTTATTCTTTAGTTTTCTATGTTGTGTCATGTGTACTATTGTTTGTCTGTTTATCTTTTTCATTTTTAGCCATGGCGTTGTCAGTTGGTTTTAGATTTATGAGTTTGACTGTCCCTTTGGTATCTTTCGTCCCTCTTTTAAAGGGCCACACAAAATTACTAGTGTAAATTTATTCTAACGGGGAAATCAACACTCTAATTTATATAAAAAAACGAGAAACGATAACCACTTATGAATCATTCAACACACGACAACAACTACACAGCATATTCCTGATAGGTGCAACCAAATGCACTGTGTTCAAGCGATTTAAACAGGCAATAACCTCCATCCTAACCTGAATTTAGCATCAAGAAAATTGGTTCACAGCGAAAGAAACACGCTGACGGACCTCCACAGTTGACGAGGACGTTTTCGTTTGTTTTGTATGCAAAGCGTTCTCCTGTTTATGCTGCCGGATTTAATTGTAATCTCAACTGGCTGTGCGATTGTCTCTAATTCCTCGCATGGGATGGATTTCTGGACCTTAAATTTGGCAGTATCTTGTTCCTTCTATCAGATTTATTAAATACGACAACAGAAGTATACCGTGTTCAATATTCACGATTCGACTAAGCAAGAATAAATCCGGGTTAACCCACAAACTAAATCCGAAGAAAACACATACCCTTTAAGAGGGAATAGCAGAACAACAGAAACACTGAACTGTAACAACAACAAAAAACTAACACTAACAGGCATAGGTATTTGATAACAATTGCCATATGTCTTAACTGGTAAATGACATTTTAAGATGGTTCGTTGACCTGGATTTATGGCTAGCCAAACCTGCCGCTAATATGGCAATGTTAAAAATATCAATAAAATGACAAAATTACTTGACAGAAATACGCATGAACAGTTAGAACGAACAGAAAACTACGTAAATGAATAAACATTACTTAAGAGGGACGAAATATATCAGAGATAGAAAATAAACTGACAACGCCATGGCTAAAA
The DNA here is from genome assembly GCF_965363235.1 of Mytilus galloprovincialis. NCBI lineage: Eukaryota > Metazoa > Mollusca > Bivalvia > Mytilida > Mytilidae > Mytilus > Mytilus galloprovincialis. The sequence goes on from NC_134846.1 coordinate 9,865,923, forward strand.
AAAAAGACAAACAGACATATAATAGTACAGAAGAAACAACATAGAAAACTAAAGACTAAGCAACACGAACCCCACCAAAAACTTGGGGTGATCTTAGGTGCTCTGGAAGGGTAAGCAGATCCTGCTCCACATGTGGCACCCGTCGTGTTGCATATTTTATTATAAATCCGGTAAATAATCATTACAACATGTTACCCAAAGATTAACAATGGATACCTCACATGGATTTAAAAATGATGTATGTTCTGTGATGTTTATAAAATTACAGGTAAATTGTAAAAAATAGAATAGATTTTATTTTAGACATTTACAATAATATAACATTTGTGATTAAGTATTTTATGTATTTTTAAAGCATGACAAGCATGATAAAATAGAATTGTGTTTCTAATTGTGTTATTAATTTTATGTTCTTACCATGCCCGTTTCTCTTACTTAAATGAAACCCGTGTTAAATAAAATAAACTCTGAACACAGAGATATCTCTCGCCGCTTTGTTATTTTGAACATGCAAATATTGCAATTAAAATAACAATACTTTGACTAAAGGTATATGACTAGACAACCTCCATGGAAATGAGATGGACTAATGCTAAAACAATTGGGTACCAAATACCATTAACTTATCATAAGTAGTTCCCTTAAATTAAACTTAAACACCAACATTAATTGTAAACTATGTAAAAGTTTCAAAGCCAACAAACCATGATGAGGGATCAAAGCTATATAATTTCCCTAGAAACGAGACTTGCCAATACCAATTAATTGACATACCGAATAACATTGACGTAACATAATAGGTTCATCTGAAACTGATTTAATCAAAAGCAAATACATGCAAACTAAGTCAATAGACTATGACAAGTGCAGGGCAATATATTCTCCACGAAAATGACATATACTAATGTTTATACAGCTGCACACAAAATTAAAATTGACCTACCACTACTGATACTCCTTGCACTGACCTCATCACAAACTTCATTTAATATATGTACACTAAGCAAACGTTTCAAATACATAACATGATAGAAGGAGCAGAACCAAATAATTCTCAAGGTCATAAGATATGACAATGTTATGCAACTGCATAACAAGTATCGTTAACCTACAACTAGTGGTTCACAATAAACAAGATATTATCACAAACTATTGCAATGATTTACGCCGATACGGATACAACAAGGCCATGTCTCGAGTTTTGACTCATTCAAGGAAATACAATAATCATGTGCATCTTTAAAACTTTTTATTAGAACAAAAGACCTGTACATCATAAAAGAACTAAAAACATAAAAAAACTTGATATCTTTGATGTAACACCACCACACGTACAAAAGTGAACCTCTGTTAAAAAGAAGGCAGGGCCAATCAAATAATTTACCTGTGTTTAAATTTCAATGTTGACATTATTTTCCTATACATAACTAAACACACACAACTCATTGAGGTTCATATTCAAACGGATTCAATGGAGTGAAATTATTCACTTGCAAGTGTAGTATTCATCATCAATGTTTTTTTTTATGTTATTTTGACAAAATTAAATCAAACTGGATTTTAAAAGTGAAGTATTGTTTCTCTTTTTCCATTTCATAAATGACTGAAAAAAAAAGATGCTTTAGAATTTGTATATCTCGTAGCTAGTGCCCCTTTTTTGAAGAATTGTACGATTTTTATTAGTTTTCCCCGTTCGTTTTTACTTTAAACTAAGCAATATTCCAAGGTCCATAAATCATGACTTCGAAGGCAGGACCCAATACATTTTAGAAAAAAGAGACGTGTCAATGCTAATACAAACGCATACCGAATAACATAGTATTACCACAAGTGGTTCTTAATTAACTAGAACTAATAACAAACTATAAAATTGTTGACACCGATGTCGACGACGGTCACGCCGTAAACAGAATACCTATGTCTTTCATTTTGAAGCCGTCAAAGCGATACACACTTCATGTTCATATGGTAGCTTTAAACTTTAATTATAAAAAAGTTATTACTGATTTAATTTATTATATTAACTTTTACATAAATAAATAAAATAAAGATAAAAAAATAACTGTAATGTAAAGCAGATCAGGTAAAACCATACAGTAAACAAACAACATACAGCAAAACACTCGAAGACAAACAACGAGTAATGAAAAAGACATAATTATGTAAAATGTACGGAACATACAGAATTTAATCAACAAACGATAAGACATAACACGATATCTAACCGGACTTGCAAAAGAAGCATTACATTTAAACATTTAAATACATATTGATACATGAAGGTTCAATTTAAGATAATATCAAGTAAGACCCAACAGTAAACACCATTTAAAAACAAACAACATACAACAAAAACAAAAACATAAACAATTGAAGACGAACATCGAGTAACTCGACTACAATGGTAAATAAAGCTTATGTGAAATGTACCAAAATATAAAATTTAAACCACAAATTATAATACATAACACAATATCTTACCGGACAAACAAACATCATATCGTATTACAATATGTAATGTATAAATACCAAGACATGTCGAATTCAAACTCGGCAAAACAGTCATATCATTGAATAGGTCACGTTCGATACTTTGTGGAGCAGAATACGTAGGGTATATGTTAAAACATAATATAAGACGTGTCAAAAATATCCACAGATGTCGTTCGTCTTAGTTGGTGAAAGCGCAAATGTTTTTATCATTTGTACAGCGTTCTATGTTCTGTTCATACCATGTTTGATTTGTATCTCCTTTTCATGGTGATTTTACGCACTACTGGTTATATTAGTCATGTTCCGTCCTATGAGATGTTGACAGTGAGAAAACATTTTTTTAAATTTCATTTCTCATTTTTGTTGACATAACGAAGTAGATGATGAAGTTTGATAAACAGCCTATTACTGTAAACACCTCAATACATTCAATGATGATGCGTCTATAAAGATAACTCACAGTCGGCATAATCGGTATCAATAATATGTGCATTTCGTCTTTAAAACTTCGTATCAGAACTAAAGACCAGTACATTCTATAAGTACTAAGAACATTCAAATACTTGCTAGCTTTGATATAAATGTAACACCACCACACGTACAAAAGCACTCTTGGAATCTCTGTTAAAAGGAATATTGCAAGAACTACAACTATCATTATTATAGATCTTCTGTCCGTGTTCTTTGTTCTGTCATCCGATCCTTGAACCAGTTAGTGACTAATGTATGGACGATGAACACTGTAGACATCAGCATGACAACACAGCAAAATGTCGATCATAAACCGTTTGAATAGTAAGGTAATATGCAGCGGAATATATAATTATCCCTTCCTATTTTCGGTACAAAAATTTAATATAAGAATTAAATCGAATGTTAAAGAAATCCTCAAGCCAAATGCTTACATGTCGTGGAATGCTTAGTATAATGGGCAGTATAAATCATACGACACAAGTGATGATGGCCTTCTTCTTGGTCAATGGATTACGAGTCCAAATAGGAAAGATGATTGCAATGACTTTCTGTATCCCAAGACATTTTGTAATCAGGTATGATACATTGTGAAATGTGAAGAATAGTATTGACACATGTGTAACCATAGAGGCATACGGGTTATGGAAACCACAGGCATACAAACTGATATCTGTTTTAAACGTACAGTTATATTGTGACTGGAACAAAGAATGAGGTCCATAACTGGAAAACGCTGTTAGAAAATCAGATGTTGCTAAACGCTGCATAAGTATTTTTTTTTCTACAGAGAATAGCAAATACGACAATGTCCAAAAGCATTGGTATGTAAGATATAAAAGAACCTCTATGAAACTGAATCCTTCCGTTTTTAATCTTTTAACGATATTTCCATGGTTACAGTCTTAGACATTTTTAGGCTCAATTACTTGTAACAATGGTATTGTCAGATACAATGCACATTATTCAGAAATGTAGTAGTCCTTACCATAAATAAACTCATCGAGAATATGAGTCCTGCTTAGAATTTAGTATTCCAATTTAACTATTTAATATCATTGGTGATACACATTTGTATTAATAATAATTATATATCATTCAACGTATTTGAAAAGTCGATATTATTGTCTGTTGGCGGTCGTGTTGGCTGGAAGATAAATACAATATGATGTTTGGGTCATCTCTAATAGTACATTAAATACTCTATTGTTTTTGTAAATACATCGTTTGGCGTGGCTTTTTTTCCAAGCTATATATTAACACTATAAACAAAGCATCACAGATATACACTGGACGTGTTTTATACTGCTGAAACTCTTGATTGATGCTTTGCAAGACGTAATATATCGAGGATTTTGGAAGAATTAAAATCAATTATTCAATGCGAATTTTTTTAAAACAATAACAAGACATATAGAAGACAACTATTTTATGTAACTATATTTATCCTCTCCCAGTAGATACACACTATTTATTTTACTATCATTTCAGAACAATTCAAAATAATCCCAATTAAATATTTTGTTATTGGAAAAACAGGTCCCCCATTTCCCATGAATAATTCTCGATGCACATTTAAATTGCTGTTGTCATCAGCAAAATTGTATATGTATTCAATGATAGGGTAGCGTTTTGTAAATACTAAATTAACTCGAAAAGTAATTCACAAAATTCTTCTATTTGATTAAGATCGTTACTTTGATGTCTCTGTTACATGTATTTCGTGTTAAACGTACTTTCGACATTCATACATTTTATCTTTTATCTAGTTTTGTTCAAATTTCCTTTTCCCTCGGAGATTTCTTTCATAATTGATGTCTATTGCCACGGATTCATTTATTTTCGTGAGTACGAATATTCGTGAGTAAGAAAACTTGCGCTTTCATGGAAATGTGTTATCGTGATTTAGCAAAAGTCTGTATAGATTCCAATTGGGAATTTGTCAATCGCTGGACATTGGAGTTCGTGGATTTGGGCTACTATTATTTACGACTTCATCATAATATTTGTATTCTACGAATAATGCTGAATCAACAGTATATGGTGTAACAATTAGTGCAAGTTAAGATTACATAATTTGGAGGGAAATCTAAAAAAAATCAAATCTCAATCCACGAAAATTGATATCAACGAAAATGAATGAATGCACAGTAAATTACTCACAAACTTGATTAAGACATAATTGTTGCAAGCTATACGTTATTTTAGTTTTAACATAGGTAGGCATTATATTTGTGATTATTTTTGCCCAAACGATATAAAGGGCTGAAATAACACGAACCATATTAAAACTACAATAAAGTATAACTTGCATCAACAATTTCAATTCTGATAAGAACAATTAAGGTAATTTTTATGTTCGATGTGTATAAGTTTAGAGGGGTTGTCTATGCTCTTCCATGAGCCCTTTTTTATTTTTAGTAAACAAGCAAACGACTGGAACTGTCATTTTTCAAAGGGAGGAGTTTTAAACAACCAGCATGAACGGTTGTCGTATCTATGTCCAATATGTAAATTTCGAAATGCAACACATTAAGGTCATAATACATGAATAAGTACCAACATGTGCATCATTTAAAAGTTTTGAAGTGTTTTAAGTTAAAGAAATATATTAAATGCATGACAGCTTGATTAACTTTTCATTATTCTGCAGTGCAAACCAATTCTATTGAATTTAGAGCATGCTTGGGTTTATTCACACAGCGAAAGATGCACGTCATATAAGAATACTAAATAATATAAAAGTTTTTCTTTTTTTTGTTCCTAAGAAAATGCATTAATTTTGATGTTCTTCTGTGCAATTGCGTCCCTTAAAAAATGTAACTGTTTAAGATTGATCCCAGCGGTATTAACATGCTCATACAAGTAACTAAAATGGTTGAGTTGAAGTACTTTTTGAGATCGTCCCCAATATTATATGGTTTTCACCTTCCATCTATCACGAGCGCCAGCAGCAGTATAGACTTTTTTAACACGTTTGCCAATATATCTAACAATCAAAATAATAAAATCCATCAAATTGTTCATTTCAATTTTTATTATTTATATTAATGTCCGTTACAAAAATGTTATTAAAGTAAGTGTTTCAGTACGTATGTATATTGTTAATGAACACATCAAATTAAATTGTTCTCCGGCAACTGACTCATTGCTTTCATATTCGTACTTTCTTGATTAAAATGACAGCATGGAAGGCACGAAGGCTTATGGCATGTTTTATTATTATTATATGAGTTTGACAGTCCCTTTGGTATCTTTCGTCCCTCTCTTATTATTATTGATACCACTTCGATGCACAATTCATTTAGTTTTATCATCTATGAAATAACACTTGTAAGAGGATCATTTGTGATACTATAAAAAATGTATTAAACAAACATTGAACTCTGAGGCACATTCAAAAGGGGGAATCCCATAAATACTAACAAATCAAACACAACAAAGTCTGTAATTAGAAAATAAATCAATTTTTAAAATTTTGTCTGATTATAACACTACAAAAAACGGTATCAGGAGTTCTCCGGTTAAATCGGTTCGGAAGAGAAAAATTAATGTGTGGAAGTATGTTTATAATAATGCATGTACTAAGGTGATAACTCGTAGGGTATATACATAGTGAAAAGTATGGCAATGATAACTAACATCAACTATAAAAAAAATTGAAAAACATACCTATAAGTCTAGGAATGAGGTAATACGCTATTTGATTTTTCTAAGTATAGGTTGGTGTAAATATGCATCAAATCCAATGTTGTTTTTGCTAAAGCAAAAAAAGAAAACGGAAAATTAAAAGTTTTTCCCATTTTACGTCCTTTGTTAAATGGAATCATATATCTAACCTTGATCAGCCATGTGTTGATCCTCCTCTGTTTATCGACCAGAACAAAATATTCCATATACCGAAATCATTTATAACTGGGGTGGAGACGTAAACCCTGACTGATCAGTCAAAATATTTCATGAAATTAGAACAAATTCTCAGTGTTATATCATATATATTTTTATTGGACAGTGAAAGAATATACATCAAAATTACAACTGTTTTCAAAGCAGTATTAATCTAAGGAGGACTACTTTAAATAATCATCTCATCTGGAGAGACTTTCTATAACACATCATCTAACAATAAACTTCTCTATAATTCTATTTCATTTCAAACTGCATAATCAGTTCAAATGTAGTTTATAATTACAAACAAATCATAGTCTTTCACCATTTAAAATACTTCGACTATTAATATTTCAAATAAATAACAAACAAATGCTGAGCAACTCGCCAAAAATATGAACTTAAAAAATAAAATTGAGAAAGGAAATGGGGAATGTGTCAAAGCGATAACAACCCGACCATAGAGCAGACGACAGCCGAAGGCCACCAATGGTTCTTCAATGTAGCGAGAAACTCCCGCACCCGTAAGTGTCCTTCAGCTGGCCCCTTAATATGTATACTAGTACAGTGATAATGGACGTCATAATAAACTCCGAATTATACACAAGAAACTAAAATTAAAAACCATACAAGACTAACAAAGGCCAGCAGCTCCTGACTTGGGACAGGCGCAAAATTGCGGTGGGGTTAAACATGTTTATGAGATCTCAACCACCCCCTATACCTCTAGCCAATGTAGAAAAGTAAACGCATAACAATATGCACATTAATATTCAGTTCAAGAGAAGTCCGAGTCCGATGTCAGAAGATGTAACAAAAAAAATAAAACAAAATGACAATGATACATAAATAAATAGTCTATTTTCTTTAACACATTTACATCTTTTTCGTGCAAATAAAATCTACTAAAGGTTGATTCGTAGCTCCAATCTGCAGATTCTAAGATCGAATTGATAGATGCTCCTTTAAAAAAGCTCAAATAGGGCCAGTATATCTAGATGAATGTGTATTTATTTCCGTTTGCCTGTTGATTCACAGTTTGAAAAAGCCTGCTATATGATTTGAACAATCCGATGTGAAATGAGAAGTAACTGTTTTGTGAGGTTCACATAAAGTTAACAAATAATTCACTTTTGTCTTGTTGTTATTTTTCAGTAACGTTTTTTTTTAAATACTGTAATAAACATTTCCGCAGATCAAAAAAACGTATTCTCAGTATAAGTATGTACAACGTTTTTGCTCCAAAATTTTTCTCCATATCCTGTTTGGCTAAGCCATGTCTCATTAAAGTGAATTATCACGAAGCTTTCATCTGTTCTAAGTGCCTGCAGATTGCTTCATCTCCTCAAGAAAGTAATGGCAGTTAGGAATACAGTTTTCCTAATACAACGTACAAATTCCAATCAGAATGGTCCCTCTTTGATTGGTCTGGTAATGAAAACACCCTTAAGCAATCTAATCATTTGAGGATGTTGTCCAATTTGAAAATTATCTATGGGTGTAATACTGTCAACAACATCGAGTGATATCATGCAATTGACCTGTAGTGCAATTAGTTATCAAAGATACAAGGATTATAATTGAATACACCAGACACGATTTTCGTCTACATATGACTCATCAATGACGCTCAGATGAAAATAGGCGAACAGGTTCTATAGCGTCTTTTTCTAAAAGATATAAAGAAGAAGATGTGATATGAATGTCAATGAAACAACTCTCTACAAGACACCAAATGGCACAGAAATTAACACCCTTAGGTCACCGTACGTCCTTCAACAATGACCAAATGCTCAAACCGCATAATCAGATATTAAAGACCCCCAAAAAATGGAAAACAATTCAAACGAGAAAATGTAACGAACTTATGTATGTGCAAAATATGAACGAAAAACAAATATGTTATCACATCAACAAACGAAAACCACTGAATTACAGGCTCTTGACTCAGGACAAGCACATACATCATGTACATACTTAATGTGGCGTTATTTCTTTGATTAAAATATCAAAGCCACAAAGGTTTTCTGTAACAAAAAAAATATAAAATCTCCAGTTTGCAACTCTTTGTTGTTACTGACAAAAACTATTGATCGACTGTTATAATTTGGTCCCAATCTCCAGATTTTTTTGTTATTTGAACATGACAATTTCATTATTGAACAAACAATTGATCATTAAAACGCAATTTTGTTGAAATCAATTATATTTTTGAAAGATTTTCAGAAAGTATAACATAAATACCGAACTGCAATGTAAATGCAAAAAGAGGTAACTCCATGAAAAATTAACAAAATCACAAATAAGATCTTATAAAACAAAGTAAGAAATGGAAAACAATCGCTATACGCATGCATGCTTTGGCCTCAATATTTGCTGTAGGAAAATGGTGGTTTAATTAGTTATCAAAGAGGGGCGAAAGATACCAGACGGACAGTCAAACTCAAAAATCGAAAGTAAACTGACAACGTCTTGGCTAAAAAATTTAAAACAAAAGACAAACAGACAAATAATAGTACACAAGACATAACACAGAACACTAAACTAAGTCAAGACTAACCAAACATACCAGTCTACGACACGTTAAAGCTCATTAGATGAATTTTCTAAACTAATATAGTTTGTTTAGTTTTGTATTATTTTTAATTTTAGTTTCTTGTATACAATTTGGAGTTTAGTATGGCGTTCATTATCACTGAACTAGTAATCTGACTTCAGTAATAACGATGCCGATCTGTTTAATCAATAAACTGCTACTGCCCATAGTTCATCAAATCTCGTATCTAATTAGTCGATAACGTAAAATCACGATTGATCTTGCACATGCGCATTGTTTCCCTGAACTAGAGTACTCCAGAAAGCGATGTTTGTGGGGTTTTGAAAAAGTTTAAATAAAATGTTATGCTTATATTCGTAAAATGTTAAATAAAATATCAGTGTTGTGTATGTCAAAATATTTTATGGAAAACATTTTTGTTTTTCAGATGTTTTATGTAAAATATTTTAATTTTACGTTATAAAACATTTAATGAAAATAGCAAAACTATATTTTCTGTAAAACATTTTTTGCAAAATGTTTTTGGGATATTTGGATTTTACTTTAAACATGTTAAATGTTTTAATAATATGAAATACAAATTGGAGAAAATATTATTTTTTTATATTAAAAATATCTACGCAATATTTTAGAACAATGTTTGAGAACATGAATAAAAGATATTTGCTAATATTGGCAAATAATATTTTGTTAATGTTGTAAAAATATTTTACTTAAATGTTAGAAATAAAACATTTCAAAAACAATAAAATAAACATTTTTTTTTATGTTTAAATGATATCTTATTGAAATATTTTGTGAGAGACGTCCATATGACATTTAAAAAATGTTTTTAAAATGTTGTGTGTTTGCTGAATAGTTGTTTGTTTCTGTCATCTTTGTCTCTTGTGGACGGTTGTCTCATTGGTAACCATACCACATCTTCTTTTTTATATGTAAAACATGTCCGCATGTTCCACTGGTAGATTAAATCTCTTACCCTTCATTCCGTTCCGTCCACAATGGTCCACTTTATAGTGTTTATAGAGCATTCCTCTTAACTTATAGTTATGCATCAAACATGCACAACAGCCTGATGGCGTATGAAAAGTAAACAAAAATCTATGAACCAACCAACCAAATGGTTTCATTTTCTCATCTAAAGCAGTGCTAAATATTTCTAAACTTAACCATGGAACAGGAATGACGAATTGATTGGAAAACCCATTAGATGTAGATAGCTAATATTGACGCAATAATTAAATTAAATTGACGCAATAATTAAATTCTCAAATCCCTAGCTGTGAGATTAACGTTTTCACTTTTTTGTTATCTCCGTAACTTTGATGACCCTGCCTCACAACAATTTTGGAATTCCCACGCTTATAAACATTTTGCATCACCGTTCGACTGGCAATGATCCCAATTAAATTGAATACGATATTACAATATCTATAAAGATATCTTTCACTTCCGTATGCTATTTAAATCACTATAACACTTAACATGCACAAGTAGTTCAACTTTAATTTTAGTTTTTCAAAACAATAATACTTCCTTGTTGGTAATTGTAAGAAAAACAACAGGACAACACAAGTGGCAATTCATAGTAATTATAATAGCGTTATTCCGACGTAGTCGGTATAGTTTCGGTTTGTGCCCTTTGAACTTAAGGACGCTTAACTATGGCAACAGAATACGCATGCTCGAAATTCTTTCTGCGATTGGACAAAATGCTGTCATGGTGGGTGATTTGGTTGTGTTTGAAAAAACGTCTCGTTAATTATATCGTGATGGAAAGCAAGTAAAAAACTATAAATAGTTGAACTAGATCTTACAAAGATTTATATTTTTATTAAAATAATTGATTCTCCAATAGCTCTTTGCATCCGTGACAGCTGTTTATTCGGGACAATTATATAATTTTTAATGTAAACTTTGTTGTACGAACGTACATTACTTAAAGACCTGTGGATGTTTCAAACTGGAAGTCTTATCTATGACTAAAAGTCAGTCTGATGTCGGGATCAATATCGTTTTTCTCCAAATATATCTCAATCTAAACAATCATAAGAATAGATGACAAATGCGTCTATGCATGTTACCCATAGAACACAGAGGAATGATGATTAATTTATCGTCGAAGGAAGAGAAGCGACACAAAAAATTAGGTCTTCTCGTTTAATAGTATAGATGTTGAGAAGATACAAAACATGTTAACCAATGGCTCCTATCTCTTTTAATCCATCAAATGATTGCATATTAATATACATGATTTTATCACTGAAACTAAATACACAATGTATGGCACATAAATATTGTATTGGTCAAACAACTGTGTAATCTATACAAGTGAACTTAAGAGGTGTTCACAGTTTTTACCAGGTTGCAGACATTTTGTATATCAATCCAAGCATTTTTACTAGCCTTTCCAAAGGAACATTCAGGTTATTAAAATGAGGATATATAGTGGGCCAGCAGCTTTCAACAGTCTATAACTTATGAATCGTTCAACCAATGTTTTTCAAATCATACAATGTTGCTAGTGATTTACATTTAATATTAAATATTTAAGATTTTCACTTTAACCATTGGGAGGTGCACTCCTTGATATATTAGAAAATGCCACTAAATGTCATTTCCTTGCAATAACTTATGATTTCTTCTACCAAGGCGTTACAAATTATATTATGTTTTTACTGATGAAGGCCGCATGTGGAGCAGGATCTGCTTACCCCTTCCGGAGCACCTGAGATCACCCCTAGTTTTTTGGTGGGGTTCGTGTTGTTTATTCTTTAGTTTTCTATGTTGCGTCGTGTGTGCTGTTGTTTGTTTGTCTTTTTCATTTTTAGCCATGGCGTTGTCAGTTTGTTTTGGATTTATGAGTTTGACTGTCCCTTTGGTATCTTTCGTCCCTCTATTAAGTTCGAATTTGAAGATTTTCAATATTTGTGTGCATGAGTTATTGTACTTTGCTATATTATAAAATGGCATTTAATGTCGTTTCCATGCAATTACTTGTTAAGCTGTTTAATAATGCTTTTAAAAATTTATAATGTTGTTACAAATGGCAAAATGGAGGTCCAGTTTTATTTCAACAAATATCACTTGTAAGATTCAGGAGTTTTGGTCCTTGTTATATTTGAAAATGGCACTTTTTTTTTTATTTTGTGCAATTTCTGATGAACCTTACAACCAGCGCTCTAACATTTTGATTTGATGTTTCTGATGACACAAGAAGTTGTCAAGTTTGATATTTTAAATTTGTTTATGCCATTCAGGAGTTGAGGTCCTTGAGGGACTGCACAATAATCACATAACGTAGCAGGTCAAACAAGTCTGGAAGCTACTTCAAAATTAAAAAAAAATCAGTTTGCCCTCAATTGGACAGCTCATTCATTGTACCTTTGATGATTCCAAATTGAACAGTCTTTTAATAACTTTAATACAGATATTTTACATTGATCTGAACATGTATCTCAGTGTTGATTTTATACAGTGAAAACCTGCTTTTGAGTTACCGTAAAGTTACTTAGTAGATCCTTACAAAGGTTAACCAGTGAAGATGCCAGACAATGAGTGAGGGCTATTTGGTTTTGATCACATGTATCATACATCTATTGCTTTTGACCTCTCAATTCCTTGTTTTCCAACCATCTTTGGTTGATCTAGAGCATGTGACATATATAAAACAGGATCTTCTGATAGATTGTTGGTTGTTCAAATCCCAGCGGTAAAAAATGGCATGCACATTGAGGACATAACAAGTAATTAAACTACTGCAATTGGATGGTGCCTCAAGAGAGAACTATACCAAGATGAAGAACGAGAAAAATTTGAATTGAGAATGAGGACATGTTTGACATATGCCAACAGGTCACCTTCAGAATATGACATAAACGGATTTATAGTGATTGTCAAAAATACTCTATGAGAGAAACTAGAGGCTCTGTGTAGTTCATATGCTTCATGAGAAGGTAATAACTATATAAAGCGTTAACTGGCAATTTTAGTAATTTTGACATATTTGTAGATTTCGTTCTACTGATCCGTTTAGCTTTTTAAGGTTTCTACCTGTCTTAAATTTTGCAAGGTAATAAACATTACAAGGTAAAACCATCATTTAAGAGAAAATCTCTTACATTGATATAAGGATATGACGTCCTGCACGTATATTTAGATTTCGTCTTACAGATAAGTTTTGCTAATAATATTTCTATCTGTCTATTTTAGTTTTCAAGATAAAATGGAAAAATCCCACAAAATATAGTAACACTCGTCGTTAGTGGGCAAATATTCCTATAAGGAGTCATCTGACGATATATACTGTGTGGCTTACTTGTAGGTCGTGTCTTGCTGATAAATTTTGCTATTTACAGTTTCATCCATCTATTAAAGTGTTCAACATAATAAGCACGACATATACAATTGGTTAAGTCGCCATCTTATCATCATACATAAGGAGTCAATTCACGACCATATTGTCTTGATGATCAAATTGCTATTTTGAATAATTTTTTCTATGTATCTATTTATTTACACTATTTAATGTTTAGACACAATTTTCAAGCCATTATATAATAATAAATAGTTAGTGTATTTTATGTTCTTTATAACTTCATATAATAAAAGCTTCAATTAGCTTCTCTTAATTGATTAAACCAGAAATAAAATTCCGTCGCTGCTTCCTTACAGTCTACATTTTGTTAGCAGTGGGGAATGGTTTTGTATTCGATTTGTCTTTAATTTATGGCAACTCGGCCAACATCCAATCCGAACCACTCAAACATTCTCACTTATTAGGATAACTTGCAAAACTTTATCAAACTCGCGCCATTCAAAAGAAAAATTAAAGAAATATAACAAACTCGAAGAAAAGTGTTTAAACATGATCAGTAGATTGTTTTCTTCTTCTCTTAGTAAATTCTTCCTTTCTCGCTACTAATTCTACATTCCAACCTGTATGGAAGAAGAACTGACAAACTAATTGATACTATCAGCATAATGCAAAAGTGCATAAAGATATTTTTCTATATTACCATGAACACTCGTATTACATGCTACTATCGAAATTTGCACATTTCTTTTAAGATCTAGACCGATTGTTATCTGTTATTTCAAAATCCAAGATGGAGTTATACATCAGATGAGTTAAGCTTTTTACAACTGATTTTATAGTTCGTTTTTATGTTATACTGTTTTACCACTGTCCCAGGTTAGGTTGAGGGTTGGGATCCCGTTAACATATTTAAACCCACAACATTATTTATGTATGTGCCTGTCCCAAGTCAGGAGCCTAAAATTCAGTGGTTGTCGTTTGTTTATGTGTTACATATTTGTTTTTGTTAATTTATGTATCATATTGGTCTCTTGTGTAGAGTTGTCTCATTGGCAATCATACCACTTCTTTTTTTTATATTATACAACTACCTTTACAGTACATTTTTTTGTGTTTTTATGACAATGATATAAACTATGCGATGATTCAAATATAAAAAAATAACGTTAAATACCTAAGTTACTAATAAAATTTGTATCATTATTATGTTCCTATTCCATTTAACAAAATGTTTAAGATTGATGTCTAAGAGTGTAGAAATTTTTTTCAAAGAAAAAATGTTAATCGTTAAAAATCATGGGGTGTCATTTGAGGAGTGGTTGCTTCTTGAATATCTAGGACACCTGAGTAGACACCAAAAACCCAAGCTTGCAGCCAATCTAGGTATCAGTCACATTTTTTCCAGCAGCCAAATATGATGATAATTATAATTAAACAAAACCTCAAACGTTCCGAAATTTCAAAATCTAAGTTAAATAGAAGATCAGAATTCGACATTTTAACGGCTTTTCGTCATTCTCAAAAGGTGGCATCTGTTAAGAAAAAAAAAAATAAAACATGTTAACTATGGAAATGTTTCAAAATTAAAAGACCATAACTTAGAAGGCAGGACCATTTTTTATATTGAAATGACACGCACCAATGCTAATACAATTGCATAACAAATAACATTGACCTTCTACTAGTGGTTCACAATAAAATAGAACTAATACAAACTAATACATTGTTTACGCCAACGCCGGATGCAGCATACCTATGTTTCAACGAGAAAAAATGCGTGTGCATAAAGTGGCTTAGCTTTAAACTTAAACTATAAAAATTGAATACAGTACTAGTAGCAGATTTATTATCTTAACTTTAACATACTTATAGAAAATAGAAATAAAAATAACTGTAATATGAGGCAAATTCATCAAACCAAACAGTAAACAAACTTAAAAACAAACAACATGCATACAACAAAAACATTGTTGAGGAACCACGAGTAACTCTACGACTCTACTGACAAACAAGACGTACGTAAAAAGTTACTCAAATACAGAATTAATACAACAAGCTATAAGATATAACACAATATCTAATAAGACTTACAAAAGAAACATTTTAGCTAAATGAATGAATGTTGGATGTTCAAATAACCAGAAACGTTGTATAGCAATGCGAATTACACTCTTCAATATACCACGTTAGATACTTAGCAGACATGACGACGTAGATGTTAAAACACAATGTAAGACGTAGTAAAAATATTGTTAGCTAGTTATTATTTTAAACATATTAAAGGAATCCGCTTTTTTGTTCTTTTCGTTAGATTGATTTGAACCTTCTGTTTCTGTGGTTTACCCGCTACTGGTTCTATCTGTCGTGTTCCTTCCTATCATATATTGACAGTTAGAAGATATGTTTTTGATTTCATTTCTCATTTTTGTTGACATAACGAAGTATATAACGAAGTTTGATAAACATCCTATTACTGTAAACAAATCCATACATTCAATTATGATACGACCACTAACAGAAGGTATTGAAGGTATTGCCAATCCCATAAGTTGGTGCAAATTCTCTTTAAAATTTTTTATCAGATCCAAAGACAAGTACATGTTATACGCACTATGAGCATGAAGATACTCGGTAACTTTGATATAATCTAAACCCCACCACACGTACACAAGAACTCTTGGAACCTCTGTTAAAAGGAAGATCGCAAGAACTACAACTATCATGATGATTGATCTTCTTTCTTGTTTTCTTTGTTCTGTCATCCGACCTTGGAACCGGTTAGTGACTAATTTAAAGACGATAAACACTGTAGACATCAACATTACAACACAGCAACATGTCATAAGAACAGTCTGAATCCCCAGGTAATACGCAGCGGAATATACTATTACCCCTTCATATTTTCGATACAAAAAGTAATCATCTTGACTGATCAAACGAATGTTAAAGAAATCCTCAAGCCAAATGGTTACATGTCGTGGAAGGCTAAGTGCAATGGGCAGCATATAGCATAAAACACAAGTAATGACTGTCTTCTTCTCAGTCAGTTGATTACGAGTCCAAATAGGAAAAATGATTGCTATGACTTTTTGTATCCCAAGACATGTTGTAATCAGGTATGACACATTGTGAAATGTGAGGAATAGTATGGACACATGTGAAATCATAGAGGAATACGGGTAATGTAAATCACAGGCAAACAAACTAAAATCTGTTCTAAATGTACAATTATATTGTGAATGGAACAATGGTTGAAGTCCATAACTTGAAAACGATGTTAGAAAATCAGATGCTGCTAAACCCTGCATAAGTATTGTTGCAGGCGAATGCAAATTTTTTCGACAGAGAATAGCAAAAACGATAATGTTCACTAGCATTGCTATATAAGATATAACAATACCTACTTTGTCCACATCTACCAAATATCTATCTTTATCAAAGAAAACACATTATATTTTAGCACGTTCAACTTCCAAATTGGTCAAAGTTTTACGAAACTGTTGCGGAATTTTTCCGTGTTTGATCTTTTGTAGATATTACAGTAATTGTCTTTTATGTGCAATTACTAAACGTATAACAACATCATTGTCAGATAAAATGTACGTTATTCCGAAATGGTGTAGTTATCAACATAAATACACTCATCGAGAATATGAGTCCTGCTATGAACTTAGTATTCCAATTTAATTTGTATCAATATCATATGTGATATACATTTGTATTAATGATATTTATATATCATTAGACG
The DNA here is from genome assembly GCF_965363235.1 of Mytilus galloprovincialis. Classification (NCBI taxonomy): domain Eukaryota; kingdom Metazoa; phylum Mollusca; class Bivalvia; order Mytilida; family Mytilidae; genus Mytilus; species Mytilus galloprovincialis. The sequence continues at coordinate 9,883,398 of NC_134846.1, forward strand.
TGTTAGAAAAATCGATACTATTGTCTGTTGGTTGTCGTTGTATCTGAAAGATAAATACAATATGATGTTCTGGTCATATCCAAAAGTATATATACTCTATCGTTTTTATAATCTGTATTTGCGTGTTTAAAACTGCTACAATTCGTTATTTATAGTACGAAAGACCCAATCAATCGATCAATTTTTAACAACCAAACATAGATTTTAAAATAAATTAAGCGGCATATTAAACATGTTAAAGTTAACTATACATGTAGTTTATTTACTTCAAGAATGCAAAAATATCAAAAAAGACTGGCAATTTTGTTTAACGTTTTATGGAAAACGAGATAGGATATATTTTAATTCTATTTTCAAAACTAATAGTTTTTAGAAAAATTATAAACGAACACATTTTTTTTCACAGCGTAACTCCCAGTAGAAACGGACTATAGTTTAACTCTCATATTATGAAGAATCATAATAAATTAGTTTGTTTTTAATGAAAACAGGTCCCCCTTTTTTCGAAGATATATCATCAATGCTTTATCAATGCTTTATCAATGATTTTAGTCAAATGTCATGCCATTTGTTTTTTTCGTGAACCCCCTTTCTATTCTATGTATAAAAGAGGGGCGAAAGAAACCAGAGAGTCATTTAAACTCATAAATCGAAAATAAACTGGCAATATCATGGATAATAAAAAGAAAAACAAACAAATAAAAGCACACAAAAATCAACATAGATAAATAAAGACTATTTTACAAGGAGCCCACCAAACACTGGTAGTGATCTCATGTTCTCTTGCAGGGTAAGCAGATCCTGTTCCACATGTGACATCCGTTGTGTTGCTTATGCTAGTAGAAATACTAATTAGAGATTTTGGTCAAATGTCATGCCAATTTGTTATTCGTGAACCCCTTTCTATTCCTATAAAAGAGGGGCGAAAGATTCCAGATGGTCTTTCAAACTGATAAATCGAAAATAAATTGACAATACCATGGCTGAAAAAATAGAAAAATTAAAAATTAAAAAAATAATGTTACGGTAAAGATAACTAATCATTCAGTTCATTTATCAAATTTTAGTTTAGATCAACGCAATTTATACGATATATTTGGTTAACAGTTTGATTCAGAAGAAACACCAACATAGCTAGATAATACAACTAATTATCTAATTACTACCCCAATTTGATATTAATTAGTATTGTTATTTTCATTTTTATTAATAAATGTTATATCTGTCTTACAAATCTAATCTTGAATTCTATTATTATTCTATCTTATTTTTGGGAAATCTTTTTAGAATTTTTTTTTTTCAACTTTGTGCGTTGAATAGGTTTTGGTTAACTCGTCTGTGTATTTTTAAGCGCTGGTGTGGATTGTTTTATATAATGTATCCGTTTTTATTTTGTAGTTAGTCACAACTTCAGTTGTATTATGTATATCTATAATATAATCATTTCATAAAATTTACTGTTTGCAAAAGTATGAATTATTCTAATAAATAAGGATGTTCTTATCCCAGGGAGAAAACCCTAGCCGTATAGGTCACATTTGTTTGAAACTTTTGGTCCTCAGAGCTCTTCAATTTTGTACTTGTTTTTGCTTTCGAATTTTTTTCATCTGAGCGTCACTGGTTAGTGGACGCACGTATGGCGTATTAAAATTTAAACCTGGTAACTTTTGTGGGCTATTATTTTCTCCCATTGATTTGTTTTCTAGATCTGTCATGTAAAGTTGTCATTTTAATGTTGTATTCAACATTTCCATTAAAGCGAGCGGTTTGGCATGCCACAAAGCCAGGTTCAACCCACCATATTTTTATTAAAATGTCCTGTACCAAGTCAGCAAAATGGCCATTGTTATTCTCGTGGGATTTTGTCTGAAGCTTGGTCCGTTTATGTGTGTGTTAGTTACATTGTAGTGTTGTGTCGTTGTTCTCCTCTTATATTTATGCGTTTCCCTCAGTTTTAGTTTGTTACCCCGATTTTGTTTTTGTCCATGGATTTATGAGTTTGAACAGCGGTATACTACTGTTGCCTTTTTATATTATAGTTCGGTTCCGTGTGTGTTACATTTTAATGTTGTGTTTCTGTTGTGTCGTAGTTCTTCTGTTATATTTTATGCGTTTCCCTCGGTTTTAGTTTGTAACCCGGATTTGTTTTTTTCTCAATCGATTTATGAATTTCGAACAGCGGTATACTACTGTCTCCTTTATTTATTAGATCTGTACAATGATCGGTTTTTATTTATGTGGGAAATCAATGTATATCATTACAACCAATGTAATCATAAAAAATAAATCATCGTTTAAATTTGCACAACAAGTTCAAAGTGGTTGTCCTTATTCATAAATATTTGAAATTTGAAAGTTTGTTGTATTTCTGAATATTGATGCTCTTTAAGCGTTTGTGTACTTTCAGCTATTGTTGAAAGTTCCTATATATAACTAAGAGCGTCACTACAATAACGGTATTGAAACGGTCTACACTTTTTAATATTTGAAAAAATCTTAATAATAATTTATATTTCAAAATCCTAAATGCAGAATAGGAAGCAATAAATTTTGTTTCATCCAACTAGATAGGCTTAAAATTTTAGATTCTGATGCATAATCTGTCATAATAATTTACAATTGCCTCTAGTAAAAAAGTGTTTTTTGATACACCAAGATTATCGAGCACTGATTTAACTATCGTACACCAAACAAACAAATATATAAAAGCACACAAAACAACATAGAAAAATAAAGACTATGCAACACGGAGCCCACCAAACACTAGAGTAATCTCAGATACATGCTCTGGCAAGGTAAGCTGATTCTGTTCCATATGTGGCATCCGTCGTGTTGCTCATGTTAGTACAAATGCTGTAATAAGTAAGAAGTGACATGGAGTATATTTTGTGTTTCTACTAGTTTCTGGCATTTTTTGTTTACGTATTTTTTATTTGGTTGTTATTTGCTGTGTTATCGATCAGTGTGCGCATACAAAACTAACTAAAATTTCTGAATAAGAGGCTCTTGGTGAGTGACAGTTTTATACAGATAAAATAGGTTAAGCAAGTATATGATCGCTCATACCTACCCTTAATCTCAAACGACTATGACATTTGTAGCAGCACTACAGTACACAGTGTAAAAAAAACTAGAAATGGCTTGACTCATTATATGGGAGGAAGCAACTCAAACAACTAACATAATGACAAAAGACATAAGGAACCAAAATTAGAGTAATTGCAAATACTGACAGCTAGCTCAAAGTAAAAAACAATGGCTTCCGTATGTAGAAATAGCCATTACATTATTCATTAGTTAATGAGTTTGACTATCTTTCGGTAAATCCGAGTTGAATTATTTAATAAAAAAGTATGACTGACTTGTCATAGTTATTCAGTTAAGGATTAACAATCTGAGATTACAGTTTAGCAATTCGAAATCACAGACTAGCATTCTGAGATCACAGATTATCAATAAATTATCTTTCTTACTTGTCCCTTTTCGAATCTGTAGTAATACAACTATATACGTATACCATATTTTTTCTAAACTTAAATTATTCCCAAGATTGATATAAGTTAATCTAAAAAAAGTGATTTTTTTTTAACTTAAAAAATATATTTGATCTTCTCATGCGTTTTTAAATAGATAAAATTGTTTAGGATTAATATCAGTAGTATCATCACACCCATAACAGAAAACAAAAATGATGAGAGTATTTTTACTTGCTGAGATAGTCCTTAAATCATATGGTATTCATCCAAACACGAGCGCCAGCAGTAGTAGGGACTTTTCTAACACGTTTAGTAACATATCTAGCAACAAAATACATCAAATTGTTAATTGCAATTTTTATTACGTATATAAATATCCCTTACAAAAATGATATAAAAAGTACGTTTCATGTATAATGTTGTGTTAAGAACAAATTAAATCCCATCGGTCTCCGGCAACCGACTAATTTATATTGCTTTGATATTCGTATGTTCGTGATTAAAAAAAACAAGGTAGAGAGTAAAAAAGGCTAAGGGCTTCATTTTTATACTTCTTGATTGCACAATAAATTAGGTTTTATGATTCTACAAAAATACTATTCGTATATTTTTTTTTTTCAAAACAGGAATAATAACAATAAACACACCTTATTATTATTTTAATATTAAAACATGTTCAATGAAAATTTAATAAACAATGAAAACTGCATCAATTGATCATATGGAATATAATAAAAGAAAGATGAGGTATAATTGTCGATGAGACAACTCTCCACAAGAGACCAATATGACACAGAAAATAACAATTATAGGTCAACGTACGGCCTTCAACAATGAGAAAAGCCAATACCGCTTTTCACTGCATTTAATTTTAGGGATGTTTATTACAATTTTACGTTGATTTGGTTCAGCAGGCAACACAATGGCAAACATAACACTTTAAGAGGATAAAATCAGATAAAAACATAGAAAGGATCTTTGAGCTATAAATCAATAATTGTATTTAGTAGAACCCACAGCTGTCAAAACATCAATGTTTCTGTAATAATAAAACATGCATCGCAAGGCCAAGCTCACAGACATGAGTAAACCGTTTGGACTATGTATTCCACTTGATTGAGAACAACTCGTCACTGCTGGTTGTTGTCCATTTCATTATGATTCATGATAGGTAACATTATGGTATAAATACAACTCATGTTCTTATCGATCAGATTGAAATATTCCTTCCAAAACAACTCTTGCATTTTAAAAAATAAACACAGCGGAATTTCCATATTGATCTGAGACCTAGTTTAAATGTTGCTTTATAGGTAATACTGATCTGTATTGTAAGATAGACGATTTTAAAAGGGAGATATCAAAACATGAGGATTGGAGAAGGAAATTAAAGTTAAGTTGTATTAAGTCCATGTTCAATCCACCATTTTCTACATAAGAAAATGCCTTTACCAAAACAGGAATCATTTCGTTTGATATGTTTGAGCTTTTGATTTTGTCATTTGATTAGGAACTATCTGTCTTGAATTTCTACGAAGTTCAGTATTTTTGAGATTTTTACTTTTTTTTAAATAAGTTTGTTTGTTTGACTCTTTTAATTAGAACAATTGAATGAATTTGAGTTGTTCCTATGTATAAAGCACACACCTGTTGACCTAAGAGCTCGAGTCTCCGAAAATATTCTAAGGTAAAGACAAAATTGCGAGACAGCAAACTTAAACAAAAAGAATATATTCAGGACTTAGTTAAGTATATATGCATCCATTGATTCAATTATATTAAACTTATCATCCATTTGAAGAAACTGTTTGTCATTTGATTGACTTACTCTACAGGGTCTCTGTAACATTGTATCATATATAAAATAAACATCAACAAAATAGCTCGACGCACTGGATTGACGGTCACAAAAAAAGATTATCCAATTTATAATCAGGGATAACTGATTTCTCTCTTTTCAAACCTTTTGAGTCTAAAATTTCGAATGGTTATTTTTTTTTTAAGTTTTGTAGATCAACGTGCCCTTTTCAGAATGAAATGCATATATATATTAAAGGTATTTGATGAAAGATATGTGAGAATATATAATATGTATACCAAATTTATGTTTATGAAACACAAAAAATACAAAATTGAATACTGATATCTGAAAAAAAAGAAAAAAAACAGTACCAATTTGGTGGGCCTGAAATGTTTTTCTTAATCATCGGAAACGCTCAACCCCAAAGTTTTTTTCAAATGAATAGCCGACTCATAAAATGTCAACTGTTTTTGTTATTGTTCATGATGATAGTTAAGCGAATATATGTATTAATCACGTAAATAAAGGGCATATATAATGGAAGCGCATTTAAGTCCAGTGCAAATTAAAAATGCCTGTATAGTTTTTTGAAGTCATAATTTTCTGTGATACTTTGACTTGTGATGGATTAAATACTCCAAATATCAGACAAAGGCGCTCATTAGAATCAATATTCTGAAAAGTGAAAAATATTTTTTCGTCGCGGATAAACGATAATTCATCTCTCTCTCTATCTACCAAGAAACCAAACGATTTGTTAAATGTAGAACCAGCTTCGTGACTACTTAATGTAAATTTTAAACTATCCAAATTTCCATGTTGAACTGACAAACATATCTTCCTCAACTCTGGGCATGAGTATATGTTCAATGACCAGCCACCAACTGTCTTATCCCCAACCAGCAATAGTGTGTCAATTTTATTTCGTTCTGCAAGTGCAACTTCTAAAAGTAAATGTGGTTCGTCCATTAAATCAAATATTTCGTACTGAAAGCTTATTTCGATGTATGTTTTAGAATTTTTGTCCAAACAAGTGTTTCCAATGGCTCCCGTGTAGTTTTGTAGTTGGTTGGCATCATTTGGGTTGTGATTGGTTTCATCGCTAAAGTGGTTACTGATTACTTTGTTGTCAGATGAAAGGTAACAATACCGGTGAAGTGTCGATTGATCAAATGTCAAATCAAACTTGTATTGATCATCTGAAATTTACATTTTTTCATTGTAGTTACACATTAAGAAATATGTTGCTTTAAGGGCATACGATACAGTTACAGGGGAGGTAATGACGTTGCTAACGTAAAATGTTATTTTTGCGACGTCAAACTATGACATATCTGGAAAAGATGCATTTTTCGACTGATTTTTATCATTCAAATTGATTTAATTTGAAAACGAGTGCACGGACCTCTATTTTTTAAAACGACATTTTGTTTCATTTTACAGGGAGATAATGTGGACCAAATTCTATAAAACTGTAAATAGTGCAATTTTATTCAGTTTTGATAAATATACAGCAAAACATTACGTTTTTTTTTTTCAATTCATGACCATTTGATAAATATGAGTTATTTCTGAATAAAAAAAAATCCATAAATATTTTAGAATATTTATAAAATACAGAAATTACAAATTATCTAACAAAAAAAAATTGTGTTTATCTTTTAAAACAAAAAAGTTATAGCTTTCTTTTAAAAGGGAAAATACGGCCACAAATCCGAATTTTGAGCAAATATACAATATTTCTACTCATTTAGCTCAAAAAGTAGCACATGAAAGTATATTTTTTATTACATATTTGATTAAATCAGCAAAAAAAGCCTATATGGACATTTTTATCAAACTGTAAATACGGGATCAAAACTGTATCGTACACAGTTACTTTTGCATAGGTACTATTTCTGTACTAAAACAATGCAGTACTGGAAATTTACTTTTAATATTTAGTACTTTTTCTTTACTTTAACACTATTGTAATATTTAGGTACTTGTATTTTACAGTACTTGATTTGTACTAAATATTTTGGTACAGAAATAATACAATATTTCATGTTTGAAAATGATAACTTTAAGAGATTTGAAATAGAAAAACTTTCAAAATGCTGAAAATGTAACGGTAGTAACCAAAAATCTGTAGTACCTAAATTTCAAGTACAAATAAAATACTGTAAAATACAGGTACCTTAATATTACAATAATTTTAGAGTGACACAATAGTACTGAATATTAAAAGTAGATTTCCAGTACTACAAATTTTTAGTACAGAAATAGTACCTATGCAAAAGTAGCTGTGTATGCCCTAAAGAGCTTTATACATAAATAAAATATGTAAATATTTGTAACATGAATTTTATATTGCTGCATAGTCCTCACCGAATATCCTTGCACTTCATATTAAAATGTTGAGAGAGACATCAATATCAAAAGTGAGAGTTGAAGATTAAAAACTAATTGCAAAAATACCTTAATATAAAACACAAAACATTGAGGGATTTGCAATCTTACCCTTTATTTGACTTTTTTAATGTTAAAAAATTTAACTCTTAAAAAAAGTTAAACAATTTGAAACCTGACAGTAACGAAGCATTTACCAATGTGCCGAATGTACCGAATAATCAATTAATATCTTTGTGAAGATAAAAATATGGTTCTTCTTTCGTAATTTAGATGTTCAATCTATGTTTACCTGCACAATCTTTATCTTCTATAGTTTCGTTCTTGTGGCAACTATGTTCAGGTCCGTAGTATTTCCTAAACCGATACTGCTTGCCAAATATTGTTGAAGGTGAGCACACTGTCCAGAAACTCCAAGCAGACCATAAGCACTGAGGATTGACTGAAACAGAAAGATAACTTTTACAGTTGAACTTTGAGGTGATTTGATAAGCCAGTACTTATGTGTATGCTTATGGCGTTCCATTTTTGTTAACAGGAATAAAAAATGTACAGTATTTGAACCATGGCAATATACTGCAATTATGCTATAACCACTACCTGATACTGTAGAATATGTGTACAACTGTTGGTTGGTGTTAATCGTTAATTCTTTGTTTTCTCATTATGACCAGTTTTGGAGCTCTTTTTTATGGAAGGTGGGATCGTGGAAGCCATAAACGACTGGCGTTGACAGAAAACTGACAATCCTTGTTAATTTACTTGAAAGTCCAACATACCTCTTTAAAAGACTCAGGATCACCAAACAATTATCAATGTGAATGAGGTTCAATTAAAAAGATAGCCGGTCATACATCCCGCCATTGTGCAATTGTATAATGTAAAGTACCTTCTTGGAACCAAGAGAACTCATCAAATAAAGGAGTGAGATTGGAACTAGGTAGACTTCCTTTATTACAACCAAATCTATTTCATATCTTGCTAGACTAAATATTGATAATTCAAACCCATCATTGAAAGAGGCCTTTGAACATTCAAAATCCCTTGATTTACATGGTGTATATTACTGTTATACATATGCTTAAAATGTCTAACCAGACAATATTCTAAAATAGAAGCGGACAATTGTAAGAAAATTAAAGTTGAAGCCATTTAAAATCAGAAATTAAAAATGAAATAAAAAGATATAAAGATTTATATAAAAGAAAAATTGAAGAAATGACAAAAGTAGCAAATTTTTTCTGTATAAAAACGTAAACCCTTCACTTGAATCAGATTTTAACTGATTGTTTAAAGAATTTTCTACCAGGAATATTTCTACTAAACTTCGTATAAATGACCATGATCTTGAAATAAAAAAATGGTCGTTACATTAAAATTCCTCGAAAACAAAGACTATGTAAAACCTGCAAAGACATCGAAGATGAATTTAATTTTATTCTCAATTGCACAATAAACTAAACGAAAATATCAGACAAAATTTATATAATGAAATACGATAAGATGATGTCCATTTAATTCATTTCCCGAATGATCAAACATTTTATATTTTAAACCCGATTTCCTTAAGACATGTTAGAATTATTAGTTTCTTTATCATGTTTATTAAAAGCTCATTAGAACTTAGTAGAGAGGTCTTAATGTAACATGGATATCAAATATTGTAATATTACGAATTTATCCCTTATGTTTTTGTGCCTATTATATTAACTTTGATTTGTATATTGTTTGTTTTTAATTTGTTGTTTATTTTTTTTTTAAACTTGTATTGCCACAAATATTGTAAATGTTTAATGACAATTAATAAAATTATAGTATTGATCTTTTTATAGTGATAACGATTAGATTACAATTATGTATTCTAATTTTTAACTTTTTTACATATTTTCAATGTGATCAGGTTTAATCCACCATTTCTACACAAGGAATTGCAATCGCAATGTCAGTAATGTGACAGTTGTTTTCAATTCGATTATGTGTTTGAGCATTTGTTGAGCATTTGATTTTGCCATTGTATAAAGGACTTTCCGTTTTATTGCGCAATCAGCACGTTACTACAGATACAGTTAAGTCGACTTCATATCTTGACTTACATCTAGAAATTGACAATGAGGGTCGGTTGAAAACAAAACTTTACGACAAAAGAGATGATTTCAGCTTTCCAATTGTGAACTTTCCATTTCTAAGTAGCAACATTCCAGCAGCACCTGCATACGGGGTATATATCTCCCAATTGATACGATGTTCCCGTGCTTGCATTTCCTATCGTGATTTTCTTGATAGAGGGTTGCTGCTTACAAGGAAGTTATTAAACCAAGAGTTCCAAATGGTGAAGTTGAAATCATCCCTTCGTAAATTTTACGGACGCCATCACGAGTTGGTTGACCGTTATGGAATAACCGTTTCACAAATGATATCGGATATGTTCCTTACGTCGTAACTACAATCCCCTTCCCTTTCATGAATGTGACCTACCGAATTAGACTATTTACCGGATTTGTAATCACATAAGCAACACGACGGGTGCCAAATGTGGAGCAGGATCTGCTAACCCTTCCGGAGCACCTGAGATCACCTCTAGTTTTTGGTGGGGTTCGTGTTGTTTATTCTTTAGTTTTCTATGTTGTGTCATGTGTACTCTTGTTTTTCTGTTTGTCTTTTTCATTTTTAGTCATGGCTTTGTCAGTTTGTTTTAGATTTATGAGTTTGACTGTCCCTTTGGTATCTTTCGTCCCTCTTCTTTTACAATTGATTATTTACATTTTCCAGATCTAAAATGCGCTCGTTAATGATCGTAGGCAGCCAATTGTAACGACAAATGGGGATTATTACCTCATGGTTCAAAAATTATATCTAAATTTGAAAAGGTTGAGATGGAGAGACTATATCGGTAACTTTGACTAGCAACTACTCAGTAATGTGATAATGCTTTATCATTTACATATTAATTGAAAATTGAATCACATTCTTAAGGATGTTCGTTTCTCTGTTTCAAAATAACTAGCTTTTTAAAAGACTGTTAAAGATTGACAACATATAAACAACAGAAATAGAACCAGTTGTCCTTGTTTTCGAGATATAAGACATTTGAAATTGACGAGAAATGTTTGTCGATGAAGTTTATTTACCTTAAGCATTGGCACATTTTTGTTACATAAAAAACACAAATAAACAACTTGATAACACTGTTGATGTTCCTCCAACCGGTAGAACAAAGTTGGACTAAGTGGAGCGTCTATTGTGGTTTTGCCAGATGGTTGCAACCACTTCATGTCAGAAGGGAAACGACAAACCCTTTACCTGGTGTAAAGATAAATGAACGCTCTATATACTTTAATAACCCTTGCAACAACTCATTGAAGGGATTGCAGGTGGCCTTTTCCAAGGCAAACTATCCAAACAGCCTTTTTCGAAATGTCCACGGTCTTCATATCATACAGCTTTCATTACAGGACCTATCTATTGTAATCATTGTTAATTTAATTTATCCTTAACATGTACGAAATATTCGCCACTGGACGTTTAGCAACCGACAATTGATCCATCAACCATTAAGAGTGATCATCGAACATATAGCTTATCTCTCAACCTCAAGATTGTGAATAGGAACCTGGTTTTTGACGATGTATGATTGTGCCAGGTCTTATAATGTCTAATTAGTTATCAAAGGTACCAGGATTATAATTCAGTATGACAGACGCGCTTAACTCACAATGATCGCCAGTTTTCTGACCGAAAATTGGTAGTTCTTCCTTTGAACGTGAGCTTCCTGTATCCACAATATCTAACAATAAAATGCGTTTTTTCTCCGTTTTATTAAATTTAAAAAAACCTTGATATAACTTTAAAGGAAATGATCAAAACAAAAAGCACCAAAAGTATAACCAAATCTTCTATACTTCAAAGAATGCCCAATAAGGAAATCAATTGTCTAGAGAATATTTGATTAGGGCCTGGGGGTTAGGATCTTATAGTTGGTATAATTTCATAGGGTAAAATTATGTCAATTCATGTACATTTGATTTTCAGCGAATACGTAATTAGTACTTTGACCGTTATCTCTTCACTAGCGATATTGAAATAGATTTATGTATTATGTTTATATCTACTATAAGTAACCGGGATATAATACGACCATGAATCTGTGTTGTGCCCTTTTATAATTAATTGCATAAGTAACATATACAATTCACCTTTCATTTTGCAATAGTATAGAAATAAATTATTGAGCAGGTTTTTGGTCATAGTCCAACAACATTTCATCATTCTAAAAAAGACTGACGTTTCATTCAGGAAGTACATAGACTGTTTAGCTTCATTGAGTTATAAAGCGTGTGTTATTGTACGGTTCAGTTTATCTTATATCTGTAATAGTTAAAATCCATATAATTTCCGGTACTTTGTTTTAAATTATCATGGGGTCAATAAATACTGATAGTTACATGTAGCAATCTTTAACATTGTATAATTGTGACAAATAGTATGAATGTATAAATGTATAAATACTACCACTGCGACGATATTTCTCCACTCGGGAGAATTTACTTTTCAAATGTAAAATGCAAGGCGCGCCGAGCGTTTTAAATATTTAAAATTTAACTATCGAGAATGGATATATTTTGTTTGCACTACATTTTGCAGTATAATATATACAGTCACTGATGAGAATTTTGTAGACGAAAAGCGCGTCTGGCTTAAATATAAAATTTTCATCCTGGTATCTATGATGAGTTAATTTTCATACTTATTGACGAAATGCAGACCAAAACGAACCACAAATTGATTAAATAAAAACATTCAAAAGGTCTGGAAAGGTATAAATGTAGTAAGAATTGGAGAAAATCTTGTAATGGGTACATTCCAAATCCTTCTTAAATTAAGTATATATATACATTTAAGTATTGTAGCATCTTTTTGGGAAAGTATTTTTAATAATTTCATAGGCTCAAATTACGTTAAGAAATATTATTTACTCATGATACTTTGTTTAGTTTATCCTTCCAAAAAAAAACGTTGTGTTGACGACATTCAATTCATGAGTCCAGTTTTATGCAACCAAACATTAAATGAAACCTGTTTTTTGTAGCCATTCTTCTGACTGTATTAAATTGTTATTTTTTTCGGGAATCTTGTTTAGACATAAACAAAATGTATAACGCAGTAAACATTAGTGAATGAATACTCGAAATCTTTAATATTGTATAATTGTGACAATGAGTATAAATAATATTATAAATGGCTTTAAGGTATAGTTATGTACAAATGTATGTTGAAACAATAATTTATTTTTTAATTTTGGATAAATGGTTTACTACTTGAATGCGCTAAAGTAAAGCATGTTTATAAAAAAAATGGAAAATTAATTAGTAATCTAATAAAAAGATGCAACAATGAAAAACCAAAAGCATATAGACAAAGCACACAAAACAAAAATTAAAGACAAGAATGAAACCGCTTCATTTACGTTGGTATGAAACCAGTTATTTTTGAAAACGTTTCGAAAAGTTATTTATTAATAAACTTGTATATAATATTCTTTCGAAAAGGTCATTGTATGAAATAAGAAAAAAATATATACCATCATCGTTTGTATCACAAGTCCATTTTGTGATTAGGCCGACAGTAAGTCCTACAAAGAACAACCCTGCGATTGCACCAATGATACACATTCACCTATGTTTATTTAGATCACCACTTTTAGATCTAAATGAAAGTCTTTGCACAATAGAACGTCGTTGAGGAGGTTTTAAATAAATATCAGATACTCCAGCCCCAACAGGCGGATCAGGTAGGTTTCGATGAATGGTTGACACTTCGTATTTAGGTTTTTCAGGTAATTCCAAGTATATATTATCTGGAGCCGCCATTTTGTCAAGACACTTAATAAGAAATACGACGTCACATGGTATGAACCATGTTTCTTATGTCATGATAATATATTAACCAAAGATTGAATAACAACTGTTCTAAAGATTTAAATACCAGTAGCATACATGTCATTGATTATTCAGTAGTCTATCTTCAAGATCATTTTACACTACATGAATATAACAATAGAGAATAAACTTTAAACGGTTCGTCAGTAACGACATTTTAAATTTCAATCTCGCCATTTTCAGAGAACCCGGACACTATCATTTTGTGTTTTTGTTAAATGTATTATATATGTATCAATATTATGAATTAATCCGTTGTCAACTGCCTTTTTATAGTGTGTTCTAATGTTTTACTGTTATGGCACTGTCCTAGGTTGCCAGGACGATTGGGATCCCGTAAACACGCTTAACCCTGTCAAATTCTTTATTTATGTGCCTGATATATGTCGGAAGTATGTCAAAAGTATAATCACAAAATACTGTACTCCGCTGAAAATTGAAAAAGGAAAATCCCTAATCAAATGCAAAATCAAAAGATAAAACACATTAAACGAATTGACAACAACTGTACATGCATTTTTTTTATGTAGAAAATGGTGGATTGAACTGTTTTTATAACTACATGTATCTAAATCACTCACTTTTAAGACAGTCGCATGAGATTTTATTATATCATTCAGTGGCTGTCGTTTGTTGCTGGGTTACACATTTCTGATCCTAAACACCTCAGGCTGATTTTAACTTTTTTACGACCTCATTCAAGGGTCATGACCATGCCATACATGTGATTCTTCCGGCGGGAGTCAAAATCTCCTGCTTTTCAGACCCTCTTCCGTCCCTCCCGTTAAAATTTGAAATCTTCCGCTTTTCGAAAATGTCAACGTCGTAAAATTTTTAATACATATTTTTGTTTACAAAATCAATAGGGACAGAGAAAAAGTCCGAGAAACTCAAAATTGATATGGGAAAAGTCCGAGAAAAACGGAAGTTTCCTGTTGTGTCAAATGTAAAATGAGGTCGTAAAAAGGTTAAAATCAGCCTGAGGTGTTTAGGACTAAACTGTATATACAACAATAAATCAAAGATAATATGCAATTACCACGTGATCAACTAGCTAGTTTAAGACACAAGCCTGGTTGATTAAAAGTGAAATACTGACAAAGGATTAAATTGACTTATTGTACAAGTTGTATAAACAACGATTTATTTGATGATGTTGAAAACATGGAACATTTACTGAAGCTCAATAAAAATGAAATCAACTCAAATATGATACTTATGGCTCGTTTTCTATCCAAGCCAATGGAATACCTATATAAGTATAGTTGTCTTGGACTATTCTAAAATTTTATAATTTAACAAAATGCAAACCGTATTTTATCACCAAATACCCCAGCAGCAAATAAAAGAAGACCACGTATCTAGCCAAATTCAACTCTGCCTGGAGATCTGATTCCAAATGGTTCAGATCCAGTACCAAGGGTCAAGACCATGCCATACATGTGATTCTTCCGGCGGGAGTCAAAATCTCCCGCTTTTCAGACCCTCTTCCGTCCCTCCCGTTAAAATTTGAAATCTTCCGCTTTTTGAAAATGTCAACGTCGTAAAATTTTCAATACATATTTTTGTTTACAAAATCAATAGGGACACAGAAAAAGTCCGAGAAACTCGAAATTGATATGAGAAAAGTCCGAGAAAAACGGAAGTTTCCTGTTGTGTCAAATGTAAAATGAGGTCGTAAAAAAGTTAAAATCAGCCTGAGGTGTTTAGGATCAAACTGTATATACAACAATAAATCAAAGATAATATGCAATTACCACGTGATCAACTAGCTAGTTTAAGACACAAGCCTGGTTGATTAAAAGTGAAATACTGACAAAGGATTAAATTGACTTATTGTACAAGTTGTATAAACAACGATTTATTTGATGATGTTGAAAACATGGAACATTTACTGAAGCTCAATAAAAATGAAATCAACTCAAATATGATACTTATGGCTCGTTTTCTATCCAAGCCAATGGAATACCTATATAAGTATAGTTGTCTTGGACTATTCCAAAATTTTATAATTTAACAAAATGCAAACCGTATTTTATCACCAAATTCCCCAGCAGCAAATAAAAGAAGACCAAGTATCTAGCCAAATTCAACTCTGCCTGGAGATCTGATTTCAAATGGTTCAGATCCAGTACCAAGGGTCAAGACCATGGGATTTTTTGGCCTTTTAAACCTGTTTGATAAATTTTAATTTGCCGTTTTCTTGTCCCGAATTTTTAAGATGAAATTACAAAATGGACATTTCTTTATGTTAGGAAAATCTTGTAACAGGCAAAATAAAAATCTACTGCATAACTTTCTCACTTATATTATATCAATTGCAACTGGTTATAACTAAAAGAAATATTTAATTTAACTTTGGTATTTTAGCTCTAGAATCAATTATGAACGTTTAAAATGTGTATTCTGTTTAGATATTATAAAATAGTTTGATAGCATTTAAGTAAAAATATGTAAATACTCTGGTATGTGGACAATTATCTTTGTTTATTTCACTTTTATATCTGTAATTGAGAGGTTGGTGAACGTTTTGTTATATCATACAAATAACAAAGTTTGGGAAATTGATCTTTTTCATGGACTGTTAAATAAACTGAACAGAATATAACTTATTATTTAAAATTGTGATTTATAAACATTTTTATATTTTTCATATGATTGTTTTTTACGCAAAATTTTAACAAAATATTGTATTAATCTAAGAAGGGTTGTACTTTTTTAATTATTTATTTTCATAATTGGACCCGAATAAATGCATCTTTGGCATTCATTATTCCTAGTTTTATCCTCTTAAATTAATAAATTCAGACATGAAAATTAAATGTTCTATATATGGGAAGAGATATATCATAATTTATCAGGCAATTTATTAAGAATTACAGGTTTCAAAATTTGAATAATTAAAATTTTATGACTAAATATTTGGTGAAGTATTGAAATCTTTTTTAATTGAACTTACAGGAAAACGTAGAAAAAGCTTGCACTTCTAAGAAATAAAACATCTGAAGAAATTCAAAAGAGATGGAATTAAATGTGCCAGGTATATTTGATTATTTACTAAAATTTCCAACCTACTATTACATTTATAATTTGTGTTATATGTCTATGTTATTTGTAATGTTATTGCTTTTTTTCTAAACATGTACTTAGATTTTTGATTATGGGCCCAGTTTTTAAGTTGGTTCAAAACAGGATCCAAAATTATTATATTAAGTATAGTGCAATAGCAAGAAATTTTCAATAGCACAGTATTCAGCAATAGCAAGAAATCTTCAATTGCACAGTATTGCGCAATAGCAAGAAATTTTCAATTGCACAGTATTGTGCAATAGCACGAAATCGTCAATTGCACAGTATTGTGCAATAGCAAATATTTTCAATTGCACAGTATTGCGCAATAGCAAGAAATATCTAATTGCACAATATTGTGCAATAGCAAGAAATTTTCAATTGATTGAAGTTATCTTTCTTTGTCCAGAATAGTAGTTAAATCAACTTAAATCATTTTTTATACAATAAACAATGTATATTCACTTTTACTACCAACTGATCAATTAAAACAATCTTTTCCATTCAGTGATAACAAGCACCTTTTGTTACATTTTGATATTTTATGATGTATTTAAATGAGTAGTTATTGTTTCAAACTCCATTAGAAATTTGAATTGAGATCAGTTTTGGAAAAAGGGGAAAGGGGGATGTGAAAAAAAATGGGGGGGGGGGTTAAATTTTTCTCATTTCAGATTTCATAAATAAAAAGAAAATTTCTTCAAACATTTTTTTGAGAGGATTAATATTCAACAGCATAGTGAATTGCTCAAAGGCAAACAAAATATTTTAAGTTCATTAGACCGCATTCCTTCTGTGTCAGAAACCTATGCTGTGTCAACTATTTAACACAATCCAAATTTAGAGCTGAATCCAGCTTGAATGTTGTGTCCACACTTGCCCCAACCGTTCAGGGTTCAACCTCTGCGGTCGTATAAAGCTGCGCCCTGCGGATCATCTGGTTACCAGGTTGCAGACATTTTGTATATCAATCCAAGCCTTTTTACTAGCCTTTCCAAAGGAAAATTCAGGTTATTGAAATGAGGAAATATAGTGGGGCCAGCAGTTTTCAACAGACTATAACTTATGAATCGTTCAACCAATGTTTTTCAAATCTTACAATGTTGCTAGTGATTTACAAAATGAAAGTTAAATTAAATATTTAAGATTTTCACTTTAACCATTGGGAGGTGCACTCCTTGATATATTAGAAAATGCCACTAAATGTCATTTCCTTGCAATAGCTTATGATTTCCTCTACCAAGGCGTTACAAATTATATTAAGTTTTTACTGATGAAGGTTAAGTTCGAATTTGAAGATTTTCAATATTTGTGTGCATAAGTTATTGTACTTTGATATATTAGAAAATGGCATTTAATGTCGTTTCCATGCAATTACTTAATATGCTGTTAAAATAATGCTTTTTAAAATTTCTTCAAAATTTGGGGCGAGCGAGCGATTTGAAAATTTTAATAAAAAATATTTAATTTGGAAATTTTTGAGGCGAAGCTTGAAAAGTAAAGGCGAGCAATTATGATTTTTTTTTGTAAACATAAAATAGTAGGTTTTGACAATATTAAAGCTTGATTTATCACTTGTACTTTGACATTTATTAATTTCTGAAGTATTTTTTCCCTGTTCACCAAGAAATAATTAAATCTGGTCTATGTTTGTGTGACTGACAATGAGACAATTCTCCATCCAAGTCATAATCAGTTTGGGGACAACCCCTTACTGTTATAAATATCGAGGGATCAATATAAGTTATAATATATTTGTTTGTACAAAAGGGCTCATATTTTCTCAAAGAACTATATATCTATCTGGTATTAAATGGTCAAAACATGTTCAAGAATTTTGTAATATTCCTGGACTTAAACCATGTTAACACATTTACTTTAACAGTTTAATATTATTCAAAATAAGTGGACCCCTCTTTTAGAAAAAGTTGTTTAAAATATGATGTAACTCTCCTCTTTTTGAGTACAAAATTCTAAGTTTTCAAAGGTTTTGTATAGAAGAACTATATAAATCCTTGGTATTTCTATTTCCTTTTCTACATCTGTAAAATGACCCCTTGTCTGAAGGAGGGTTGTTCTTTACCTTATAATAACAAACATAGGTCAAAGTACGGCCTTTTACACAAGGCTTTGATACAGACCAAACAGCAGGCTATAAAGGACCCCAAAATTATTAGCGTACACAATTTGAACAGGAAAACCAACGATCTAATTTAAATATCATGTATATCCAAACGGAAAAAACCAATGAACAACATCAACAAACGATAACTGCTGAACGACAGGCCCCTCAATCAATCAGGACAGGTGCATAAACAAGCAGCGGCTATGGATAGTTTTGTTTCGCCAGCATACAATATAATTGCAGTTGAAGGCAAATCCTTCAGAAGTTCTTTGTACTTTATTCTAACAACGAACATTTTTTTATAAGGAATATAAGTAAGGGGGAAAGTAACCAATTTTTTGTTCTTTACAGGTATTTCCGCTGTTATAAATTTACATCGGAGCACTCCCGCTTTGGATAAATAGGTTTCATGCTGAAACAAATATTCTCACAGATATTTACAAAGTGTGGTGGGGTGCTTTTATGTTTAAAATCGTTATATACAGGTTAGAATGTGATTTTAAAAACAAATGTTGATACCTTTTCATAATATTTACAAAAAAAAAAACGTTGCGGGAAATGGACATGATTACATTTCCGGATGCGGGAAGCGGGAATATAAAAAAATAAAAAAAATCTGTTTTGAAACAAATAGGTGCGGGCGGGTCCGTCGAACAAGGAATCAAATTGGTGTGGCCTTAGTGTTGATTTTATACAGTGAAAACCTGCTTTTGAGTTACCATAAAGATACTTAGTAGATCCTTACAAAGGTTAACTAGTGTAGATTCCAGACAATGAGTGAGGGCTATTTGGTTTTGATCACATGTATCATACATATATTGCTTTTGGCCTCTCAATTCCTTGTTTTCCAACCATCTTTGGTTGATCTAGAGCATTTGACATATATAAAACAGGATCTATTGATAGATAGTTGGTTGTTCAAATCCAAGCGGTAAAAAAATTGCATGCACATTGAGGACATAACAAGTAATTAAACTACTGCAATTGGATGGTGCCTCAAGAGAGAACTATACCAAAATGAAGAACGAAACAAAATTTGAATTGAGAATGAGGACATGTTTGACATATGGCGACAGGTCACCTTCAGACATAAACAGATTTATAGTGATTGTCAAAAATACTCTATGAGAGAAACTAGAGGCTCTGTGTAGTTCACATGCTTCATGAGAAGGTAATAACTATATAAAGCGTTAACTGGCAATTTTAGTAATTTTGACATATTTGTAGATTTTGTCCTACTGATCCGTTTAGCTTTTTAAGGTTTCTACCTGTCTAAAATTTTGCAAGGTAATAAACATAACAAGGTAAAACCATCATTTAAGAGAAAATCGCTTACATTGATATAAGGATATGACGTCCTGCACGTATATTTAGATTTCGTCTTACAGATAAGTTTTGCTAATAATATTTCTATCTGCCTATTATAGTTTTCAAGATAAAATGGAAAAATCCCACAAAATATAGTAACACTCGTCGTTAGTGGGCAAATATTCCTATAAGGAGTCATCTGACGATATATACTGTGTGGCTTACTTGTAGGTCGTGTCTTGCTGATCAATTTTGCTATTTACAGTTTCATCCATCTATTAAAGTGTTCAACATAATAAGCACGACATATACAATTGGTTAAGTCGCCATCTTATCATCATACATAAGGAGTCAATTCACGGCCATATTGTCTTGATGATCAAATTGCTATTTTGAATGATTTTTTCTATGTATCTATTTATTTACACTATTTAATGTTTAGACACAATTTTCAAACCATTATATAATAATAAATAATTAGTGTATGTTATGTTCTTTATAACTTCATATAATAAAAGCTTCAATTAGCTTATCTTAATTGATTAAACCCGAAATAAAATTCCGTCGCTGCTTCCTTACCGTCTACATTTTGTTAGCAGTGGGGAATGGTTTTGTATTCGATTTGTCTTTAATTTATGGCAACTCGGCCAACATCCAATCCGAACCACTCAAACATTCTCACTTATTAGGATAACTTGCAAAACTTTATCAAACTCGCGCCATTCAAAAGAAAAAATTGAAGAAATATAACAAACTCGAAGAAAAGTGTTTAAACATGATCAGTAGATTGTTTTCTTCTTCTCTTAGTAAATTCTTCCTTTCTCGCTACTAATTCTACATTCCAACCTGTATGGAAGAAGAACTGACAAACTAATTGATACTATCAGCATAATGCAAAAGTGCATAAAGATATTTTTCTATATTACCATGAACACTCGTATTACATGCTACTATCGAAATTTGCACATTTCTTTTAAGATCTAGACCGATTGTTATCTGCTATTCCAAAATCCAAGACAAAGTTATACATCAGATGAGTTAAGCTTTTTACAACTGATTTTATAGTTCGTTTTTATGTTATACTGTTTTACCACTGTCCCAGGTTAGGTTGAGGGTTGGGATCCCGTTAACATATTTAACCCCACCACATTATTTATGCATGTGCCTGTCCCAAGTCAGGAGCCTGAAATTCAGTGGTTGTCGTTTGTTTATGTGTTACATATTTGTTTTTCGTTCATTCTTTAAAATAAATAAGGCCGTTAGTTTTTCTCGTTTGAATTATTTTACATTGTCATATCAGGTCCTTTTATAACTGTCTATGCGGTATGGGCTTTGCTCATTGTTGAAGGACGTATGGTGACCTATATTTGTTATTTTATGTATCATATTGGTCTCTTGTGTAGAGTTGTCTCATTGGCAATCATACCACTTCTTTTTTGTATATTATACAACTACCTTTACAGTACATTTTTTTGTGTTTTTATGACAATGATATAAACTATGCGATGATTCAAATATAAAAAATAACGTTAAATACCTAAGTTACTAATAAAATTTGTATCATGGGGTGTCATTTGAGGAGTGGTTGCTTCTTGAAGATCTAGGACACCTGAGTAGACAACCAAAACCCAAGCTTGCAGCCAATCTAGGTATCAGTCACATTTTTTTCCAGCAGCCAAATATGATGATAGTTATAATTAAACAAAACCTCAAACGTTCCGAAATTTCAAAATCTAAGTTAAATAGAATATCAGAATTCGACATTTTAACAGCTTTTCGTCATTCTCAAAAGGAGGCATCTGTTAAGAAAAAAAATAAAACATGTTAACTAAGCAAAAGTTTCAAAATTAAAAGACCATGACTTAGAGAGCAGGACCATTTTTTTATATTTGAATGACACGCACCAATGCTAATACAATTGCATAACAAATACCATTGACCTTCCACTAGTGGTTTACAATAAAATAGAACTAATACAAACTAATACATTGTTTATGTCAACGCCGGATGCAGCATACCTATGTTTCAACGAGAAAAAATGTGTGTGCATAAAGTGGCTTAGCTTTAAACTTAAACTATAAAAATTGAATACAGTACTAGTAGCGGATTTATTATCTTAACTTTAACATACTTATAGAAAATAAAAATAAAAATAACTGTAATATGAGGCAAATTCATCAGACCAAACAGTAAACAAACTTAATAACAAACAACATACATACAACAAAACTATTGAGGAACCACGAGTAACTCTACGACTCTACTGACAAACAGACATACGTAAAAAGTTACTCAAATACAGAATTAATACAACAAGCTATAAGATATAACATAATATCTAATAAGACTTACAAATAAACATTTTAGCTAAATGCATGAATGTTGGATGTTCAAATAACCAGAAACGTTGTATAGCATTGCGAATTACACTCTTCAATATACCACGTTAGATACTTAGCAGACATGACGACGTAGATGGTAAAACACAATGTAAGACGTAGTAAAAATATCGTTAGCTAGTTATTATTTTAAACATATTAAAGGAATCCGCTTTTTTGTTCTTTTCGTTAGATTGATTTGAACCTTCTGTTTCTGTGGTTTACCCGCTACTGGTTCTATCTGTCGTGTTCCTTCCTATCATATATTGACAGTTAGAAAATATGTTTTTGATTTCATTTCTCATTTTTGTTGACATAACGAAGTATATAACGAAGTTTGATAAACATCCTATTACTGTAAACAGATCCATACATTCAATTATGATACGACCACTAACAGAAGGTATTGAAGGTATTGCCAATCCCAGTAATTGGTGCAAAATTTCTTTAAAATTTTTTATCAGATACAAAGACAAGTACATGTTATACGCACTATAATCATGAAGATACTCGGTATTTTTGATATAATCTAAACCCCACCACACGTACACAAGAACTCTTGGAACCTCTGTTAAAAGGAAGATCGCAAGAACTACAACTATCATGATGATTGATCTTCTTTCTTGTTTTCTTTGTTCTGTCATCCGACCTTGGAACCGGTTAGTGACTAATTTAAAGACGATAAACACTGTAGACATCAACATTACAACACAGCAACATGTCAATTTTGTTTAACGTTTTATGAAAAAAAAGAGAGAGGATATATTTTAATTCTAATTTCAAAACTAAAAGTCTTTTGAAAAATAATAAACGAAAACATTTTTTTTCACAGCGTAACTCCCAGTAGAAACGGACTATAGTATAACTCTCATATTATGAAAAATCATAATAAATTAGTTTGTTTTTAAAAAACACAGGTTTCCCTTTTTTCGAAGATATATTATCAATGCTTTATCAATGCTTTATCAATGATTTTGGTCAAATGTCATGCCATTTGTTTTTTCGTGAACCCCCTTTCTAGTCCATGTATAAAAGAGGGGCGAAAGATACCAGAGAGTCATTTAAACTCATAAATCGAAAATAGACTGACAATATCATGGCTAAAACAAAAAGAAAAACAAACAAAAAAAAGCACACAAAAATCAACATAGAAAAATAAAGACTATGTAACAAGAAGCCCACCAAACACTGGTAGTGATCTCATGTGCTCTTGCAGGGTAAGCAAATCCTGTTCCACATGTGATATCCGTTGTGTTGCTTATCCTAGTAGAAATACAAAATAGGGATTTTGGTCAAATGTCATACCAATTTGTTATTCGTGAACCCACTTTCTATTCCTCTAAAGGAGGGGCGAAAGATACCAGAGGGTCTTTCAAACTGATAAATCGAAAATAAATTGACAATACCATGGCTAAAAAAATAGAAAATAAAAAAAAATTAAAAAAAAAAGCACACAAAACAACATAGAAAAATAAAGACTTTGCAAGACGGAGTCTACCAAACACTAGAGTAATCTCAGATACATGCTCTGGCAGGGTAAGCTGATCCTGTTCCATATGTGGCATCCGTCGTGTTGCTCATGTTAGTTTTTGGTGGGGTTCGTGTTGTTTATTCTTTAGTTTTCTATGTTGTATCATGTTTACTCTTGTTTTTCTGTTTGTCTTTTTCATTTTTAGCCATAACGTTGTCTGTTTTTACATTTATGAGTTTGACTGTCCCTTTGGTATCTTTCGTCCCTATTTTAGTACAAATGCTGTAATAAGTAAGAAGTGACATGGAGTATATTTCGTGTTTCTACTAGTTTCTGACACATTTTGTTTACGTATTTTTATTTGGTTGTTATTTGCTGTGTTATCGATCAGTGTGCTCATACAAAACTAACTACAATTCCCGAATAAGAGGCTCTTGGTGAGTGACAGTTTCATACAGAATAAATGGGTTAAACAAGTATATGCTCGCTCATACATACCCTTAACCTCAGACGGCTGTGTCAGTTATTGCAGCACAACATTAGTACTCACTGTACAAAAAACTAGAAATGGCTTGACTCATTATACGGAAGGAAGCATATCAAACAATTAACTTAAAGACAAAAGACACAAGGAAACAAAATTACAGTAATTGCAAATATTGAAAGCTAGCTCAAAGTCAAACACAATGGCTTCCGTATGTAAAAATAGTCATTAAATTATTCATTAGTTAATGATTTTGACCTATAATTAGTTCAATCCGAGTTGAATTATTAAATAAAAAAATGCATGACTGACTTGTCATAGTTATTCAGTTAAGGATTAACAATCTGAGATAACAGTTTAGCAATTCTAAATCACATACTAGCAATCTGAGATCACGGATTATCAATAAATTATCTTTGTTACTTGTCCCTTTTCGAATCCGTAGTAATACAACTATACCCTTAAACCATATTTTTTCTAAGTTTAATTATTCCCAAGATTGATATAGTTATCAAAAGTACCAGGATTATAATTTTATACGCCAAAGGCACGTTTCGTCCACACAAGACCCATCAGTGACGCTCAGATCAAAATAGTTCAAAAAGCCAAATAAATCCAAAGCTGAATAAGTTAATCTAAAAATGTGATTTTTTTTTTGTACTTAAAAAAAAATATTTGATCTTCTCATGCGTAATCAGATATATAAAAATGTTTAGGATAAATATCAGCGGTATCATCACACCCATAACAGAAAACAAAGATGATGAGAGTATTTGTATTGTACTTGCTGAGATAGTCCCCATATCATATGGTGTCCATGCAACACGAGCGCCAGCATTAGTATAGACTTTTCTAACACGTTTAGTAATATATCTAGAAACAAAATACATCAAATTATTAATTGCAATTTTTATTACTAATATAAACATCCCTTATAAAAAAGATATTAAAAGTATGTTTCACGTATATTGTTGTGTTAAGAACAAATTAAATTCCATTGGTCTCCGGCAACCGATTCATTTATATTGCTTTGGTATTCGTATGTTCGTGTTTAAATAGACAAGATAGAGAGTAAAGAAGGCTAAGGGCTTCATCTTTATATCCCTTGATTGCACAATAAATTAGGTTTTATAATTCTACTAAAACACTTTTCGTATATCTTTATCAAAACAGGAATAATAACAAATAAACAAACCTGATTATTATTTTAATATTGAAACATATTAATGAACATTTAATAAACAATGAGCAACTGCATTCAATTGCATCATATGGAATATAAAAAAGAGAGATGTGGTATCATTGCCAATGAGCCAATTCTCCACACGAGACCAATATGAAACAGAAATTAACAACTTTAGGTCACCGTACGGCCTTCAACAATGAGAAAAGTCAATACCGCTTTTGACTGCATTTGATTTGAGGGATGTTTACTACCATTTTACGTTGAGTTGATTCAGCAGGCAACAAAAGGGCAAACATAACACTTTTAGAGGATAAAATCAGATAAAAACATAGAAAGGATCTCTTGAGCTATAAATCAATAATTGTATTAAGTAGAACCCAGAGCTGTCAATACGTCAATGTTTCTGTAAATAATAAATCATGCATCGCCATGCCAAGCTCACAGACATAAATAAACCGTTTGGACTATGTTTTCCTCTTGATTGAGAACAACCCGTCACTGCTGGTTGTTGTCCATTTCATTATGATTGTTCAATTTCAAAGTTTCATGATAGGTAACCTTATGGTAGAAATACCACTCCTGTACTTATCGATCAGATTGAAATATTCATTCCAGAACAACTCTTGCATTTATAAAATAAACACAGCGGAATTCCCATATTGATCTGATGCCTTCTTTAAATGTTGCTTATTAGGTCATACTGATTTTCAATATTGTAAGATAGACGGTTTTAAAAAGGGTATTTTTTTGAAGGAAATTAAAGTAAAGTGGTATTAATTCCAAGTTCAATCCACCATTTTTTACATACATGTAAGAAAATGCCAATACCAAGACATCCGTTGGTTTGGTGTGTTTGAGCTTTTAATTTTGTCATTTGATTGGGGACTTTCCGTTCTGAAATTTCTTCGAAGTTCAGTATTTTTGAGATTTTATTAAAATTTTTTAAAATGTTTGATTATTTGACTCTTTTGATTAGAACAATTGAATGAATCTGAGTTGTTCCTATTTATAAAGCACAAAACTGTTGACCTGAGAGTCTTCGAAAATAGTCCGAGGTAAACATAAACAAAAAGTGGTTGACAGCAATGTTATTAGTGAAGAATATATTCAGGACTTCAGTTTAAGTGCATCCATTGATTCATTTATATTTAACTTATTTATCAATTACTATAGTATAAGCAACTGCTTTATCATTTGATTTTTGTAGATCAACGTGCCCTTTACAGAATGAAATGCATATCTATTAAAGGTATTTGATGAAAGATATGTGAGAATATATAATATGTAAACCAAATTTATGTTAATGAAACACATAAATACAAAATTGAATACTGATATCTGAAAAAAAAAGAGAAAAAAAACCAGTACCAATTTGGTGAGCCTGATATGTTTTTCTTAATCATCGGAAACGCTCAACCCCAAAGCTTCAAAAGCATTGAACGTATGAATACTCGAATAATACTCAGCTTAATGTTTATGACACAAAGGTTTTTTAAAATGAATAGCCGACTCATAAAATGTCAACTGTTTTAGTAATTGTTCACGAGGATAGTTAAGCGAGTATATATATTAATCACGTAAATAAAGGGCACATATAATGGCAGCGCATTTATGCCCAGTGCAAACTCAAAATGCCTGTACAGTTTGTTGAAGTCATAATTGTCTGTGATACTTTGACTTGTGATGGATTAAATACTCCAAATATCAGACAAAGGCGCTCATTAGAATCAATATTCTGAAAAGTGAAAAATATTTTTCCGTCGCAGATAAACGATAATTCATCTCTCTCTCTATCTACCAAAAACCAAACGATTCGTTAAATGTAGAACCAGCTTTGTGACTACTTAATGTAAATTTTAAACTATCCAAATGTCAATTGAATTGACAAACATATCTTCCTCTGGCATGAGTATATGTTGAATGACCAGCCACCAACTGTCTTATCTCCAACCAGCAATAGAGTGTCAATTTTATTTTGTTCCGCAAGTGCAACTTCTAAAAGTAAATGTGGTTCGTCAATTAAATCCAATGTTTCGTACTGAAAGTTTATTTCGAAGTATATTTTAGAATGTTTGTCCAAACAAGTGTTTCCAATGGCTCCCGTGTAGTTTTGTAGTTGGTTGGCATCATTCGGGTTGTGATTGGTTTCATCGCTAAAGTGGTTACTGATTACTTTGTTGTCAGATGAAAGGTAACAATATCGGTGAAGTGTCGATGGATCAAATGTCAAATCAAACTTGTATTGCTCATCTGAAATTTACATTTGTTCATTGTAGGTACACATTAACAAGTATGTTGCTTTAAGAGCTTTATGCATAAATAAAACAAATATTTGTAATATGAATTTTATATTGTTGCATAGTCTTTCCCAAATATCCTAACACTTCGTATTTAAAAGTTGAGATATACATAAATATAAAAACTGAGATGAAAATATTATAGCCAATTGCGAAATAGACCGTAATATATAAACCACAAAATGTTTTCAAAGCTTAAGAGAGTTGCAATCGTAACTTTTATTGGAATCATTTATATAAATTATTTTGTTTCATTAACTTTAATAACAAATGAAACATTACTGTTACGAAGCAATGAGCAATGGGTCAAATGAATCATCAGTGACTGATAATGCAGAGCTGTCAACAAACTCATTTGTTGTAATATTTGTAAAGATAAAAATGTAGTTCTTCTTTCTTAATTCAAATGATTAATCTCCGTTTACCTGTACAATCTTTTTTAATCTATAGTGTCTTTTCTCTGGCATTTATGTTCAAGTCCGTAGTACTGTCTAAACCGATACTGCTTGCCAAATATGGTAGACGATGAGCATACTGTCCAGATACTCCAAGAAGACAATAAGCACTGATGATTGACTGAAATGAAAATATAATTTTAACTTTTTCTTCAACTTTATACTTGCTTTCTTTAATTATTTTGATATGAGCGTCACTAATGAGTCTATTCATTTTTGAACAGCAACTATTCGCATATACCAAAGGGACAGTCAAACTCATCAATCGATAAGAAACTAACAACACCATGGCTAAAAATGAAAAAAGACAATCAGACAAATAATAGCTCATAAGACACAACATAGAATAGTATGAATTGAACATGTTTTTTATGCATCTGTACGTGTACAAATGAGCATTGTCTACTTTGAAAAATAACGGCATTATTTCGTGAAAACCTGACTAGTAACCGTAGTATTATTGCTATATAAAATAACGAAAAAAAAACAAAATCGTAAAGAGGCAAAATTCAAAAAGGAAATAAATATGTCGTTCATTATATGTCCGCATATATGGAATACCTCGAAGGTTGAATTTAAATGTTAAATAACTTTTAACTAATTTGCTTTCTTAGTTTTCGACCAAAGTATCTTAAAAAAAACATAATGATTTCAACCTTCCCATTTCGTAAAAAGTTAAATTTTAAGCTTTTTGCCTTAGAATTTCACATGTTTGTGAATATCCACCAAAGGAAGTTTTCGAAGACTTTATCTTTAGATCCATGACGAAAAAAGAATAGATTGTCCGCAAATTTTATAAAATTTATATTTTCTTAAACCAAGGAGGGTAATTTAATCAAAAGGGTCAAAGTCACGTGGTGCAAATCATATGAATACAGTACCTTTGATTTTGCAATCTGTTCACGTGGTACAAATCATATGAATAAAGTACCTTTGATTTTGCTATCTGTTATTTCGATGGCATTAAAGTAGTTTACCTCTCTTAAGGTTATTTGTGTAAAATCTTCATTGAAAATATTTCCCTGTATCATAAAGTATTCATCTTCCATCAAACGCGATTGCCAGCAGAGGTATAGACTTTTCTTACACGTTTACCAATATAGTTTAGAGGTATAGACTTTTCTTACACGTTTACCAATATTGTCTAGAGGTATAGACTTTTCTTACACGTCTACCAATATTGTCTAGCAATCAAGATAACAAATTTTTCATTTCAATTTTTATTATTATTATAAATGTCCTTTACAAAAATCATATTAAAAGTACGTGTTTCAGTACGTATTCTGTTGTGTTAATGAACAAACCATATTTCATTGGTCTCCGGCAAATGATTCATTTCTTTGACATACGTACTTTCTTGATTAAAATGACAACGTAGAAAGTATGAAAGCTTTAGGCTTCTTTTATACTCCTTGAATGCACAATTTATTACGTTATATGATCTAGAAAAAATAGCACTTGTAAGATAATCAATTTATACTTACTATAAAAAAAATAATAAACAAAATGAACTCCAATGCAAATTAAAAAAGAGGAATTCCATAAAAAAGGCTGTCAGTGAAATATATTTTAATTTTTGAGTCTTGTCTTACATATTTGCATCTAGGTTTTAAACGTTTTGTATTTTGTGCAACACTACAAATTTATGTAACAGAAGTTCACCGGTGTTCAAATCCCGTAAATTTATTGAGAAGAGAAAAAAATATTTTAATAGACAGTAATTGATGACCTCCAAATGATACAATACCGTGTGCGTGGACAAAGTATGCGTTTCATGCTATGCAAGCATCTCCCGCCATACGACTCACACAATCAATGACATTTCAGATCAGACAACCATATAGGTGCACTTAAAGGATAACTGACACATTTGTTTTGTGAAGTCGGGTAGCTCATTCATAAAAAAACATATGACGTCGGGGTACGATCGGAACAGCACAACTACTATATTAATATTTTAACACGCATGTGTACTCAAAGCGTTTGTTGAACGTCATGTTCGAATGAATGATAGTCATTTATCTCTAAAATTCAGAAAAGGAAAACAACTTATCGTCAAATGACTTGAAATATGCTTCTAAAGCTATATAACAACAACGTAAAAAAGACCTCCCTGCTTCACTGTAAAAAACAAGTATCGGAAAGGGTTTATGAAGTGAGCAAAACTGTTGGAGTCAAATCCATTGTCGTTTTTTGCTACAACATATATATATATTATTCTTATTATTGTCACAATGCCACATTTTGATTGATTAAAATGAGAGAGAGATAATGTTTTCTATCACATGAAAAATATTATGAACCCATCACGGAGACAATCTATCAAGTGTGTGCTTCATTTAATTCGGATGGTTGTTATGAATAGATCCCAGATTATTATTTTAAATTTGATATTAAATAGACAGTAATAACAGAATATTTAGTATAATAAATTAAATGAAAATATATTGAAGACGGTTGTGGATAAAGGCAACAGTGGTGCATGTATACCGTTGTTCAAAAGTCACAAATATATTGAGAAAAAATGGGTTACACATCAAAACCAAATAAAACACATCAACTGTGGAATAAAAACAACGTAACAACAGAACACTGAAGTGCAACAAAAATAACACGACAATGCAACCTACATAGAAACGAACTATTAGATAACAACTGCCATATTTCTAACTTCGTACAGGTCATTTTAAGAAAAAAAGATGGTGGGTTGTACCTTGTTTTGTAGCCAGCAAAACCTCGCGCTTTATGGTTAAATATACGGCTCAAATGACGGAAATACATATAGAGTACAAATAAAACAGGGCCGAAAGATACCAAAGTGACAGTCAAACTAAAAAATTTGAAAACTATCAACTGACAACGCCATAGCTAAAACTGAAAAATAAAAAGAGACAAATAATAGTACATATGACACAACAAAGAAATCTAAAGACTAAGCAACACGAACCCCACCAAAAACTAAAAACTGGAGGTGATCTTATGTGCTCTGGAAGGGTAAGCAGATGCTGCTTCAAATGTGGCATCCGTCAGTCAGGAAAATGAAATAAATGAATAAAAGAATAGTATATTTTGACATATTAACCACAGATTAACAACAAATAACTAAAATTAATTATGAACAGTACACAAAAAGAGCACAATAGAATTACGAACCATGTGTGTGTCACACGAAAGTAAAACGCCATAAAAAGTAAAGGCGCAGATACATTTTCTAAATAAAGGCAACAGTAGTATACCGCTGTTCAAAACTCATAAATCCATGGACAAAAAACAAAATCGAGGTAACAAACTAAAACTGAGGGAAACACATTGAATATAGGAGGAGAACAACGACACAACACTAAAACGTAAAACACACAGAAACTAAAATTTGAATATAAATCAAGATTAAGTTTCTAATTATGTTATTTGTTGTTTTTATAACAATTACAAGAATATTAATAAAGACTTGTGTTAACTTAGTAATTGGTCAATTAACTGCACTATCTAACAATGTCGTTCTTTTTGTCAATATGAAACGGTGTAAAACAAAAATATCCTGTGTACATACATGTAGTTGCTTTAAACCAAAATTATACCAATTAATTATTCTTCCTTTTACATAAAAATAGAAAATAACAAACACATATGTAGAATCAAAACTTTAAACGACAAGACACTAAACAATATCAGCTCAGCATTCCAATCAAAACTTCATTACTAAATACCTGGACACTGAATAACAAATACCGAGACACGTCTTATAGCAATACTAATTTACACTCAGCAAAACAGTTATATTCTGGTTTAGGTCATGTTCGGAACTTATTAGGTCAGACTACGTAAATAACAAACCACAATCAGACACGTGAAAACAAAATGACCTTATTTAGTTTAGACACAGACACATCGTATGGATCAACCAATTCGTGATGATGTCCATACACATTACGGAGTGTCATTTTGAATCTTTCCTCCTCATGTCTTTGTTAGAGCAGTTTCTGGCTAAGGAGCACACTCATGTATATGAAGTTTTTGTAGTGAAAACATGCACTGGCAAAACGTATCAACTGAGTTATGTTAACACCATACGGCAGGGGGTATTTTGCTGCTGAATAATTGGAAATTTATAAATGGGAAGTTGAAATTGTCCCCTTTGTCATAGATTTTAGTGTGAAGTCGTTCATATATGTCAATATTGAGGGAAATATCAAGGTATGAAGCAGTCCTTCTAGCATCAGTAGCATCTTTAATTTCAAGTTCACTGGGATATGAGATGGAAGTACTGGCTGAAATATATGCCAGTTTTGACTTCTTTATCAGTATTTACATGCATAAATATAAAAGTTACCACCAGAGATTATTTTTTTCTTAACATGTATCTGTACATTTTTAGACATATACGATGGGTAACCATGTAATTTTTATCACATGAACAGGTTTGTAATATAAATATTGCAGCGAAATACCTGTTTTTGGTAAGGATTTGGTCATATCGAAATATCAAAGTAATGTGATACAGTTACTGAATATTTTTAAAGATCGTCATCACGGACTAGTTGACAGTTGCGATTGCTATGTGTCAGTGTCTCAACTCACTTGTGATATATTTTCTCAGTCGTCTGATCTGAAATTTCACCGATTGTGTTAGTCTGTGAAGGGAGATGTCAGCATAGCATGAAACGCATACCCTATCCACGCAGTAGAGTGTCCTTAAGAGGTAATGAGATACCATCAAGTTCTGTCTGTTGCATGAACTGTTTTCTTCCAAAACATCGATTTACGTAAAATGATTACCAGTAGACTTCTGTTGCCTTAATTTATAGTGTTGCACTTAATGCATGAAGTTTGAAACCTAGATAAAAAAAAATGGTAAGTCAAGGTTAAGAAATATAAATATTTCGACTGGCAGACTTTTTATTTTTGATTTTGTTAGTATTTATGGAATTCCCCTTTATTAATCTGTCTTAAAGATTTTTTTTTTAATTTTCTGATAGTCGGTCCATGATTAATAAGTAAAAATTTTGTAGAATCATAAAACTTAATGAATAGTGCATTCACAAGGGGTATACACAAGAGGCTATAAGCCTTCTTTAGTATCTACTTTGTCATTTTAATCCCGAACATATGGATATGAAAGCAATAAGTCTGTTGCCTGAGACCAAAGTAATTTAATTTGTTCATTAACGTGAAACGTACTTGAAATATCGCTTTTGTAAAGCGTAGTTATATAAGTAATACAAATAGAAATTAACAATTTGGTGTATTTTATTTATAGATATATTACTAAACGTGTTAGAAAAGTCTCTACTACTGCTGGCGATCGTGTTGGAAGAATACCATATGATATTGGGACTATCTCAGCAAGTATAAAATTACTCTATCATTTTTGTTACCTGCATGGGTGCAGTAATATCACTGAGAATATTTTGAAAAGTAAAAACACAAAAATACTGAATTCCGAGGAAAATTCAAAAAGGAAAGTCCCAAATCAAATTGCAAAATCAATAGTTCAAACACATCAAACGAATGGATAACAACTGTCATATTCCTGACTTGGTACAGGCATTTTCTAATGTAGAAAATGGTGGATTGAACCTGGTTTTAAAGCTAGCTAAACCTCTCACTTGTACGACAGTTGCATCAAATTCCATTACATTGTCAACGATGTGTGAACAAAACAAACAGACACAATAAGTAAAAATGTCAAAATTAGGAGTACAACAGTCAAAATTGTGTTATCATCTTAATCACTATAAAAACAACAAATGTAACGAAGAAGCACAACAAGGTAGACATCAAATTTAACATACTCATTTGCTTATATTATACGATTTTATTTATCTATGTAAAATCTACCCATAAAGGATGGAAGGTTTTCAGTACTGGTATAAAAGTGCGCGTTTGAAATTCGCACTGGTAGACATAAAATAATTTTGTCGTTCAAAGTATGACGGCATACATAAATGCAGAGTCACGTAAAGTAAATATAACAAAAAAACAGAATTAACAGTAAAAGTTAAACTGTCACAGTAATGTCTACGTACGCATGAGAAGATTATATATATCTTTTAATTACCAAAAACGGTTTACAACATACATTTTCAGACTTATTAATATCAATCTTGTGAATAATTTTAAGTTGTTGTAACGTTTTCTAAACAAATGATAAATGGTACAGTAGTATAATTACGGATCCAAAAAGGTATTCACAACATAGAAAATTAATTGGTAATCCGTAATCTCTGATTAACAACCCTTGATCTCAGATTGATAATCTGTGATTTTGAATTGCTAATTTGTGATGTTGCATTGATAATCATTTATTTGAGATTGTTAATCCTCAATTGATAAATATGACATGTTAGTTATATTTATTTTATTAAATAATTCAACTCGCATTTCGCGAAAGGTAGGTCAAAGTAACAACTAATAAATATCTCAATGTCAATCGAGCATTCATCTTGTGGTAATCAGGAACTTGTGTTTTCAAAAGAAATATAATTATTATGAAATTATATTAAAATCGTTCTTATATGAGAGTTAAACTATAATTTGTTTCCACATGTAGTTAAGGTGTGAAACAAATTGGTTTGCTTATTATTTTGCAAACAATTAATTAAAAACAGGCCCTCTCTTTTGTTTTGTCTAATAAAAGGTAAACAAATATTGCCAGTCTGTTTTCATATTTTTGCATTCTTGAATAACGTATATAGTTATTTTCAAGATGACGCGTAATTCATTTTAAAATTGATTAGTTTTTGTCTATAAAACTGGTCGATCTATTGGGTCATGCACACTAAAAAGAACGAGATCGAAAGTGCCAAACACGCCAATAAAAGTAATAAAAAAAACCGATAGAGTATATATACTGTTTGAAATATTGTATTCATATTCCTACCAACCGGATCGCCAACAGAAGTATTACATTTCTAACCCGTCTAATGATACATCAACATCAGTTGTACAATAATATATATATCACAAATGATATTTAACTAGTTACGGTGCATTCCCATCTAAGCAGGACTTACATTCTCGATGAGTTGATTAATGTAAGAACTGCAACATTTTGGATTTATTTGCATTTTATCTGACAATGGTATTGTTAAAAGTAATTGCGCCTAAAAAGTTAAAGACTGTTACATCTATGAAAGATTGACAACATAAGGACTGTGCGATAGTTTCGTATAACTTGAACTAGTTTGGAAGTTAAACGGGCTGAAAATAGAATGACTTTTTACAACATTCATTTTGATAAAGATAAGTATTTGGTAGATGTTTACTACGTAGGTTCGTTTATATCTTATATTGCAATGATCTTGAACATTGTCGTTTTTGCTATTCTCTGTCGTTATGCCCGCGTCACACTGTCCCGATTTTTACGTCGATGGCAACACGATAATAGAAATTTTCAAAATCGGGACTGATCGTATCCAGATCGGGCTATTCGTAGTGCCATCTTTCACCATCGTAGAACCATCGACCACTTTTTCTAGCCTTCGGGGACAACTTCGGGAAGGGTTCTAAATTTTTTAACATGTTAAAAAATCCCCGAAGGTGCGTCCGATGTTGAGGGTTCGTATTGAGTTCGTATCAACATCCTCACCATCGTAATGTCACCGGGAATGCATCTTTGAACATCGTATTGCATTCGTGTTTCCATCGTTTCCATCGGGCAGTTTTGACATTACGATGTTTACACGAATGAATCACGAAGCTACCCGAAGGTCTTACGATGGCAACACGACTTCGTGAAGACCTCGTAATCCCGTCGTAATGCCATCGAATAAAAGTACGAAGGTGACAAGATGGAACTACGACGGCAATAAATCCAGCTAAATGTAAGTTAATTTTCGCGCTTAAATACATTTAAAGTGCCATGCGCGATATGCACTGGTCAGTCTAATACGACAGTTAAGAAAGACGTTCACAAAACATGGAGCTCATATCATATGATTCTATGAGAACAAGAAAGGCGACAGCGTTGTTTCTATTAATTCAAATGGAACAAGAAGAGCAGGTATTACAGGCTCATGATTTACTTTTACAAATAAAATATTATTTTTTGTCAATTTTTCATATCAAATAACATAATGAAAATCATAAACGCGCCTCGTATACCAACACTGCAGGTATGTATCGTCTGAGATGTTGTCACACGAATGTTTACTCCATAAACATTTCGTTTTCTATATGTCATATTTTGCCGCATTTGTTGTTTTCCCCACATCCTTCCTTTAGTCTACATTATTATGATATTCTCCTGGAAAGAGCTCTTTTTGAATAAAAGGGATCAACGAACCCATTACCTTACCTTTAAGATAGATCAGTAAACATGGGCATAATTATGGGTGATTATTCAGACTAGTGCACACATTTTACAGTTCAAACAAGGCAATGCCGAGCGTGGCATCCCCTCGTATGTAACATATTGGGGACAAATATGGACACTATATTTGTATATGACACATGCAGAAAATGGTAAATTGAATACGCATTTTGATACATAAACTATTTTTTTAGAAATCAACCAAATTATTCAGTAACTGGAAATACCCACGGTCTTCCGTCTTATGATTAAACCAAAAATACAATATAATATATATTCAATATTTATCAAACAATTTAAAACGCGTGATGCCTTCGGCATATAATTTAAATGCATCGTAAGCTGTACAGACATCGTATGGCCATCGCGCCATCATCGTAATCCATCGTGTAGCCTTCGTGATCCATCTTGTAGGCTTCGGCTGAGATATGAAGCTTAAATACCGTCTTCGGTTAACCTTCGTATGTCCATCTTTTGCTATCGTATATACTTTCGGCACCCTCGTATAGACTTCGTTATTCATCGTACTTGCTTCGGTCACTTTTTGGTATTTTAACGAGATCGGGACCAACTTCGTACGAACTTACAATTTTCGCATTCGGGTGTCGATCATATATAAAAATCGGGACAGTGTGACGCGGGCATAAAGCTTTGCTTTCGCCTGCAACAATACTTATGCAGGGTTTAGCAGCGGCTGATTTTCTACAAGCGTTTTCAAGTTATGGACTTCAACCATTGTTCCAGTCACAATATAATTTTACGTTTAGATATGATTTATTATAATTTGTATGCCTGTGAATTACATTACCCATATTCAACTATGATAACACATATGTCAATACTGTTCTTCACATTTCACAATGTGTCATACATGATTACTACATGTCTTGGGATACAGAAAGTCATAGCAATCATCTTTCCTATTTGGACAAGAAATCAACTGACCAAGAAAAAGGCCGTCATTACTTGTGTTGTATGCTTTATACTGCCTATTGTACTTAGCCTTCCACGTCATTTAATCATTTGGTTTGACAATTTATTTAACTTAAAGTTCAGAGTTGATATCAAGTTTTAGTATAGAAAATATGCAGGGATAACAAAATATTCCGCTGCGTAATACCTGATTCTTCAAACGGTTCTTATAACATGTTGCTGTGTTGTCATGCTGATGTCTATAGTGTTTATCGTCTTCAAATTAGTCACTAACCGGTTCCAGGGTCGGATGACAGAACAAACAAGACAGGAAAGAAGATCAATTATAAGGATAGTTATAGTTCTTTCGATATTCCTTTTAACAGAAGTTCCAAGAGTTCTTTTGTACGTGTGTTGGTGTTACAATTATCTCAATGATATCACCATGATCGGGGGTATTCAGAATGATAGTAGTTATAGCATGTTCTGGTCTTTGTTTCTGATAAAAAGCTTTAAAGACGAAATTGAAATATTATTGGGAATATTAATGCCTACTTTACGTTATCTTTATACACGCATCATCATGGAATGTATTGATATGTTTACAGTAATAGGATGTATATCTAATTTCGTCATCTACTTTGTTATGTCAACCAAAATGAGAAATGAAATAAAAAAAAAAATTCTCACTTTCAACATCTGATAGAAAGAAAAACGACAGATAGAACTAGTACCAGATAAACAGTCGTGAAAAGGAGATTAAAAAAATCCAATGAAACGAACAGAACATAGAACGCCGTACAAATGATAAAGTCATTTGTGTTATAACTAACTTAGACTAACGACATTTTTGACGCATCTTAGATTATGGTTTACCATCAACGTATTCTGGTCTGATAAGTACCAAACGTCGTGACCTTTTCCTGAAAATGACTTTTTTTTGCCGATTGTAAATTCTACATGTCTAAATTTTTACAATTTAAGATTTCATGTATATAGATATGAGGTTTCATTTTGTAAGTTCGATAAAGTATTGTGTTATATAATATCATTTGTGGTTAAAATTCTGTATTTTGGTACATTTAGAATAATTATGTCTGATTTATCATTATTACTCATTGTTCGTATTCGAGTGTTTTTGTTGTATGTTGTTTGTTTTCAAATGTGTTTACTGTTTGGTCTTTCATGACATTGCCCTCAAATTTAACATTCATGATTTATTTGTATTTGGATGCGATGTTTCTTTTGTAAGTCCGGATTGATATGGTACTATGTCGTATCGGTTGTGATTTAAAGTCTGTATTTTCGGAACATTTCATATTTGTCTGATTTGTCATTACTCAATGTTTATTGTCTTCGAGTATTTGAGTTGTATGTTGTTTGTTTTTAAGTGTGTTTACTATATGGTCTTACATGCTCTTGCCTTATATTACAGTTATTTTTTTTTACTTTTATTGTCTACAAGTATTGAAATGTTAAGATGATCAATTAAACCATTGATATTTTTTCAATAATCAAAGTTATAGCTACCGTATCCACAGGGATAGTGTCTCGGTTTGACGGAGTCAAAATGGGAGACAAATGTCTTTTGTTCCCGGTGTCACCGTCGTCGGCGGCGATGTCAACAATGTAATAGTTCTAGTGTATTTGGAACCACTAGTGGTACAATGTATGAGTATGATATTTAGTATGTAGTTGTATTAGCATTGTAACGTCTCGTTTCTATAAAAGGTATTTTGCACTGCCCTCGAAGTCATCATCCCTTGACTTTTGAACTTTGGCTTAGTTTTCATGTCGCAGTTTGTGAAAAAGAAAAAGTGTGAAAGAACGGGGCAAACTAATGTTAGTTGTACAATTCTTTATTAGAAAAACATGTCCTCTGCTATCATCACTGGTTTTGAGAATTAAGAAAAGCCGTCTACTGAACACTCATCAGTGACATCCAATGATATTGTGTTGTAATTATTGTTGTCTTTATAATGAAACCCTGCACTCTAAGATATTGTAATAGGAAAATTAACATGTAATAAATTAAATTGTGAGGTATTGTACGTAAATTTTTTTTTTTTTTGATGGGTTTCTTTTTTAATACCAGAGTCTTAAAACACCTAAATACACGGTCAATAAAAAGTGTCGAGATAAAATTTACAAACGAAACCATAAAACAAGAAATACCACAAATAGAATGTAAACAGCATAAAAGCACTCGACAGAAAAAAAAATCTGCCAAATCACATTAAAGGCCGATTTGAACTCAGGTTGCCTGTATTTTCCCCAAATGACATCCCAATCATTTTAGGTGATTCATATTTTTGTCATTGAACAGCAACCCTGCACTTTTACAAATCCAGCTGAAATGTCCTTGTACATACAAATGCAACGAAAAACTAGTGCTCCCAAGCTTTACAAAACTCTTCATCTTTCATTATTGACACAAGTTTTCCGTAATTCTCCAGTGACGAATTTATATCTGACAACACAATTAAAACATGAGAAACTAATGAAAACTTAAAAATGACTCGCTTGTTTATTTTTGACTATCGCATTTTACATTTGGCTGTATTTTAATAATCTGATGAATCTACAGTCTCGTCCGCGCTATTAATAAACCAGAAGACCAGCATTTCACAACATTTTTGTTTAACTACAATTTGGCAAAACGTAAAATAACAGAAATACCGAACTCCAATGAAATTAAAAACGGAAATTCCTGAACCAAATGACAAAATTAAAAAGTTTCAACACATCTAACGAATCAATAACAACTGTCATATTACTGGCGTGTACCTTACTATACGTATAAAACTATAAAGATACTAGCATTACAAATTCATGTTAATTTGCAAAGCAGGAATCTTCATGATTGTTTTTTTAGCATTCCAATTAAAAGACAAAAGTTATGTGTGACCATCAATGACACAAAATCAATT
Source organism: Mytilus galloprovincialis (assembly GCF_965363235.1). NCBI lineage: Eukaryota > Metazoa > Mollusca > Bivalvia > Mytilida > Mytilidae > Mytilus > Mytilus galloprovincialis. Next base: position 9,923,928 of record NC_134846.1, read on the forward strand.
CATGCACAGCGGAAAAAAAGAAGAAAACACAGAAAAAAAATAAGAACAGCGGTTTAATTTCTCTTTTTCAAAATCACATAAAATTCTTCAGCAAGCAGCAATTTAAACCAACACCTAACTGCAAGTTTCAGAAAGTCTTTTGGATCGGTTTGATCGGAACTTTTAAGTAAATATTACTTGAAATTCTAATGTGACATGCTTCTTTTGCTTTGTAAACAACACCTCGATATATCTTTACTCGGAGGAATCTACAAAAAAATCAAAATAAAATAAAATGCTGGGAAAGTCCATACAGTGTTTGGCGCATTTAAGTCATTTCAATACATGAAATACAAATGAAAATGATAAAGATGAACATTTTCCGTTATGTGAACCATCCAAATTCGTATAATATTTCATTAGAATAGTCTTTGTAGGTAGGTTTTGTTTTATTTTCCATTCTATTGCATTATTCGTATATTTACTGATTTCAGAAAGTCAACTCCTTTGTTAATGCCAACTCCTTAGTTAATGTCAACTCCTTAGTTAATGTCAACTCCTTAGTAAATGTCAACTTTTGATTTTAGTTATGATTGGGAATATTGTTTCAAAAGAGGGTCGAAAGATACCAGAGGGACAGTCAAACTCATAAATCGAAAATAAACTGACATCGCCATGGCTAAAAATGAAAAAAGACAAACAGACAAACAGACAAACAATAGTACACATGACACAACATAGAACCCCACCAAAAACTAGGGGTGATCTCGGATTCTCCGGAAGGGTAAGCAAATAATTGAGAAAGAGCATCGTACAAAAGTGATTTATTCAAATTACGAAAAGAGACAAAAGATTCCGAAGGGACAACCGAACTTTTCAGTCGGAAACGAATTGTCAATGCAGTGGCAAAACATGAAGAACAACCTATAGATCAACAATATTATACAAGGCAAAACATAGAAAACAGAAGACAGAGGAAAACCAATTCTACAAAAAAAAAAAAAAAAAAAAAAACTGGTGGTGAACTCACGTGCTCTAGAAGGGTTAACAGATCCTGCTCTACATGTGGAAATGTGTAATTCGTAATGGTTCGACTTTAGAAAATAAGCAATAATTTACGGAAAGCAAAGCTCGTATTTTACTACAGTAACTAATTTATTAACAGATGTGGTTGTGGTTATTAAACAATGGCACAAAATGCAACACAAAGATAAACAACATTATGCAAATCACAGCATAGGAAACTAATGAGGTACTCCACCAACAATTTTATCTTATGAACTTATATGCTCAGGTATATTCTTAAAATGGACAACAAAACAAATCAAATGAAATAACGGGGAAGTCCATAGGGGTCATTACCACCCCCTTTATGTTTGATTAATTGTAAACGGCCAATATCCCCACCCCTTAACCATATGTATTCTTGTATGGGACAATAAAACAAATCAAATGCATATGGGACAATAGGAGTGGCTAGTTATTGGAGCTTTGTTTGGGAGACTTGGTAACAGCATCCTGTTACAATTACTTCTTGTTTTTTCTTAGATTCCAAGTACTCTCAAAAAGACTGTAAAGTACATCTGAAAAATAGTTTTGTACATGATGGAAGCTACAGAGTGTATAAAGGGAAAGTTCTGACCGGTTTCCCAACATTTGACAATGGGTTGGTATTTTCTTAGATTGCTCTATATAATTCCATTATAGGAGTAAAATCACAACAATGCTGAACTCAAAGGAAAATTCGAAAAGGAAAGTCCCTAATCAAATGTCAAAATTAAAAAGCTCAAACACATCAAACGAATGAATAACAACTGTCACATTCCTTACTGGGTACAGGAACTTTCCTATGTAAATGGTGGATTGAACTTGCTTTTATAGATATCTAAACCTTTCACTTGTATGACAGTCATCAAATTCCATTATATTGACAATGATGCAGATTTTTACATGTTCGTTGATTAGGCGTCGTAATCGTTACTATTGCCCGGTAGTAAATGCCTTTCAATGCTATCTTTTTAATTGAAATTTTATGTTTTTGTCAGAACTTATTATCCGTATCGATTTAGAATCAAACTGTATATGAATATGTGATTCCTTAAAACTATATATTTTTAGGCCAATGATTTATACAGGCTGTCAAACAACCCGATCGAAAATTAGAAAACAGCCCAACGCCAACAATGTGTCTTCATCGCACCAGGAATAGCCATAGGTAGATTTCATCTGGACATTAAACTAATAATGCAAAATAGTTTAGCGAAATGTCACTAACCCAAACTTCGACATATACAAATGAACGAATCAAACATAATAAAAAACACAAACGACTAAATAAGTTCTTGACTGAGATCAGGCGCAAAAATAAGGCTAGGTTAAAAACGTTTGGTGAAATTTAGCCTGTATACCTGATGATGAATACGTCAGGGGTTATTTGATCAAAAAGGAATGTCGTACGGTGATCTATAATTGCTTTTACGGTTTTATCCGCTTCATGTATATTCTATTGAATAGTTGTCTCAGTAAGAAGCAAATTACATCTAAATTGTTTACTGTGGATGCATTATTATTCGTTGGGTACCAATTTTCGTGGGTCTCGAGGGTACAAGGGAACCACGAATTCAAATGTTCAACGAATAAAGAATTTTCTGTAGGCTTTGTATTGAGTTGCTTAGGGGGTATTAGTTAAAGGCATCTAAATAATGTTTTATAATTTAGACTACGAAAAAACATTCAGACTAATAAAATTAACGGTACCAATTTTGTTGCACCAGATGCGCATTTCGACAATACATGTCTCTTCAGTGATGCTCTTGGCCAAAATATTTGAAATCCAAAGCTTATATAAAAGATGAAGAGCTTTAATCCAAAAGGTCCAAAAAGTATAGCCAAATCCGTGAAAGGAATCAGAGCTTTGCATGAGGGAGATACATTCCTTAATTTATAATAATTTCCATCATTTTGTAACAGCAAATTTTAATAACAAAAAAAATCCGTATTTTCATGCCAGTACTTCCCAGTACCGAAGTACTGGCTACTGGGCTGGTGATACCCTCGGGGACTTATAGTCCACCAGCAGAGGCATCGACCCAGTGGTAGTAATAAAATTAACGGTACCAATTTTGTTGCACCAGAACTTGCCTCGTTTTCGTAATTCATGACGGATTGCTGAGCAAGAAATATGTATTTTTTTGCTAGTAAAAAAATAGTTGGGCTGCTTTTGAAAAGTTTTAATGAAAAACCAACTAATACAAACAAATGACAAATAGCAATTTCAATTTCAATTTCAGTCATATGAAATATTTGTAGGAAAACTTGGTACAACAATGAATGTTCGTATCGTGCACGTCGAAGGTACTAAAGACAATCTGGTCATGCAGAGGAAGTAATGCAATATTTTAAGTTTTTAATTCAAGTGGTTATTAGCAATACTTAACAGAATATATAAATTCAGAAATATTGACAATTATAGTTTTGCCTTTTTTGTTATATCAATCAGCTTGGTGCCCAATTAAAAAGGCTTTTCGGAAAAACAATCATGTACACATTTTCGACAGTTCACCTATGATTTGAAAAGCAAAATTTGTTGCTGCACAACACTATGCTATGTTCGGCAATTCTCAGAGAATATTTTTATACCATTAAACCTACATGATATAAGTATTTTCAATTTTTTATTGTAAGGGCCCATATATATTTGGGTTTTTTTACTTGTCTTTGTGAATTTGTAAAATAAGATGCAGTGTTTGATCAGTGTTTAATACTTTATGAAGAATATTGCATAGCTATCTATGGAATAAAGAAGTTTTGTTGTCCATTGATTTTTCGCCTGTTATTTGTTTGTTTTGAAGTTGTCACGAACAAAACTTCTGTTGCACACAGGAAATATCATTCCTTTCTCAGTACCCGATTTCACGATTGGTTTGACTTATGTTCGTGTTGTTCATTTTAAAGCTTTCTATGTAGTGTTTCATTGACTTGTTCGTCTTTCGTTATTTACATTTTTTGGCGGTGTTAGTTTTCCTCGACTTTAAATCTCTTAACTGGATATCAAATACTGAAGTTCAGATGTACAAATCAGCCATTTTCCTTAAACAGTATATTAATATAGAAATAAGAATATGTGGTTTGGTTGCCAGTGTGACCTCTCTACAAGAGACCAAAATGAAATAGAAAATAACAAGTATTAGTCATGATACGACCTTCAACAATACACAAAATACCGCACAGTAAGTCAGAAAATGACCCAAAATGACAACCGTAGAAATGACAATTGTGTAAAGTCTGTCTTGAGTGATGTTTGACTTTTGAAAATAAATTAATTAAGTTTGCATCCCCAAATTGACCTTTTCACATGTTCGTTAGGCACATAATTTGATATGACTCATGACAGCTTATCGTGACTTCCTATGTATTCTTGTGGCGTGAGTGTAAACAGCGGGCGTATTTAGGGATCTTTTCGCCTCAGACTCTAATAAAATAACATAATCAGATTTTTTTCTATTTATTATTGAATATATGTGGGATAAAACGGAACAACCAAAACAGTTTCCGGGTAAAGTGCCTTCACGGCTGATAAAATAACTGCATTTGTCTAAATAGAATCGCCATTATCTATGTGAGACGAACGTGACAGTGTAATTTTGCATCACAAAACAAAGTTGTGAGCATGTGATCTGTATTATTTATGTAATATATGATAATGACATAATTTTAAAAACGATATTAGAACAATTATCTTGTCAAACACGGGTTTTCGACTCAAATTCGTAAAACCAAAAATATTTTCTATAAAAAAATTAATAAAGTTTGTATTGAGAAGTCTGATAGTTGTGATGATTAAAATTAAAAAGTGATGATTAGTTTAGGCTTCACAAAATATTTACAAATGTATCAAACCATATGATTTCCATTGTAAGCTAAACAGTGACTATTTACTATGTTAGATTTGATCGACAGAAGTAAGAGATAGAAAGAGGCAGAGATAAATGCTTTGATAAAGTATATACATGTATCAATAAGGGATGACATCAAAAGTTCAATGTAGGATAAAAAACTTAATTCACATAGTTTTTTCACTGACCCCCCCCCCCCCCCAAACTTAATTTGGGAAACATTGATTTACCAATAGGGATATATGTAAAAATCGATTTTAGATATACAAAACTTGCAGAAGTTTAACCCCCCCACCCCCAAACTATTTGATTTAAGTTTTTTATCCTACATCGATCTTTTGATGTCGTCCCTAAACTCATCATAGATAACAAAATTGTAATTTTATAATTGCACCAGAAGCGCATTTGGTCTACAAAAGATGCTCGAATAGAAACATGTTAAAAAGGCCAAATAAAGTACAAAGTTGAATAACATTGAGGACCAAATATTCCTTAAGGCTTTGCTAGCTGAGGAAATCTATTCCGGAGGTAGAAAAACCTAAGTTTTTCAAAAATTCTAAGTTTTGTTAACAGTTAACGAAACGCACGTCGGGCGTACTAAATTATAATCCTGGTACCTTTGATAACTATTAAATTATGATTACACTACTTGTACAACTTTACCCTCAGCAGAACTATAGAAAAACAGTAAATTAAGGGTGTTACACGGACACTTTTTAGATGATTCACGGACACTTTTTAGTTGTTACACGGACACTTTTTATGAATAGAGTCACTCGTGCATAATCAGAGAGTTCATGGGCACTTTACATTTCAATTAGATTTGAACTTTTTGTTTCACCGACATATTTCCTGTCCTTTTTGACTAAAATATTATCAGAGACATATAAAAAAATACTATATGTATGGACTAAAAATCCAAAATATATGCCTATATATATATATATATCTAATAACAAGACAAAATCCAGTTTTTCATTACATTTCATTCACTTATGCAATAGAAAATTAATTCAGTTGATACAATTGTATTGTTATTGAATTCATCTATAATATTGAATTCATTAAATTTGGCGGCAAATGTACGATTTTAACAAAAAATTTATGGGGAAAAAGGGGGTAGGGGGAGTAGAATGGCATATCATGCACTTTAAAAAAACCAAGTACCAGTTCTGTTTTTTTTTAAATGGATTCCCTCCCCCCCTTTCCCTTCCGTTTTTTTCCCCAATAAAAAAATGAAATGGTAGCTCTGGGTTTTTTTTTTATAATTTACTTACTAGCCAAGTTGCATTCTAAAAAGTCTCACATGTAAACAACATTCATCTTTTTCTTGAAATAGTTCTTTTTTCATAAAGTTATTAAATTCTTGAATTTTTTTTAGAAAAAAAATTCTCGGCTTAAGGGAAGTGAAAAAAAATGTGCTTAAACTGTAACTTACATTAACTGGTATATGGTCATTGAAGTTTCTAATATTAATATGTTTAGTTTTGCTACCTGTTCTAAATGCAAAATGTACTACTTCCTTCCTGAAACGTCGTACAAGTCAGATACAAAACAAAGGTAACAAAAAATAGGCAGGAAACAACCTGCCGTATAGTTTGCCTGCACTTGTAGTCAGGCTAAGGTCCTCAGCTAGCGCCTCAGATCTTGACTTAACTACTCGTGCAGAAAAACTATCCGGCAACGGTTGTTACCGGCCTGTTTCTTTGTTAACTTTGTATGTATCTAATACATATCAAGAACATTAAAATGAGTATGATTTTCTTTTTCTTTTTGACCTGTTTTAAATGTGTAATACTGAACATATGGAGGGATTAGTAAATTGATGTTTTATAGATGATAAAACTTATTCTTTCTTTGTGTTATATCAGTTGACGTTTTTTTTGTGTCAGTGTTACTGGTATGAAGTAAACAGAAATGTGAAGTCAGCTTTAAGTGTAGTACAGCGTCTTAGTCAGACTTTTCCCGCCATATTATGAAAATCAAATATTTCGAAAAGGAGCTCCATGTCCTATCACTATTTTAGCTTATTGTGTTCCTTAAAAAATGCTTTTTCGTTAAATAGTATCAATTTTAATTTCTTGAATTTCACCGAAGTATATCCGTAAAGATAATAAATCCTATAAGCATTCGACTTACATTTGTTGTTGTGTTTACTTGTTTGTATATATTTTGTGTTTCGGATTATTTTGCTGGATACTATTTGTCCATAACTAGTGTTTTGTGCCAAAATTAGCTTTTATTATCATTAACTTGATAAAAGGGATTATATATGTTTCTTCTGACAGTTTCAGCATGTAGATCTTGTTTTCTGACCATTTTGAATATTTACAATTTCTATCTTTCTTCATTGGGTTTTGCCGTCTACACACACATAACTAAATAGCAGAAAAAATAAAGAAAAACCGTTGCAAGGATATAACTGATAACACCGGCTCTGCTGACCATTTTTGTAGACCTTGTCTTGCTGATCGTATTGCTGTTTCACTTTACTGGATAATTAGGATGATAGGCAAAACCACCAGAACAATATTATATATTACCGGTAGGTGCTTGGATCGATTACACGTTTTTTCAGTAGGGTTGTTTTCAACTGAATATACGGTATATATTTGACTCAGTGTTTAAGGCAGTATGGTGGCATATGATTACTTAAATCTGTTTTTATTCTACGTTGGCTACTTGGAGCATAGGAAATCAAACCCCATATCAATACTTTGTCTTATCAAATGTTTAACGTCATGGTGGACGGAAATAGTGATAACTATTTCCCTGTGAACATGTTGGTGGCAAAGGTGTTGAACAGAATCTTATTGAAGAAAGTAAACCACTGCATGAACGCATGCGTTTACTAACATTTAATTTTTCAATAAATTTCTTTCTACTGAAGTTTAGAAATATACTTGAAATTTAAGGCAAATTATACTACAAGTTTGTCAGAAATTACTGAATTGATTCGATTTGAAAATTAATTCACATTAAAGTAAATTTACAATACAATATATTTCAAGTTTATCAGAATTTATAAAAAGTTTTTTAGTTGGAACTGAATAACGAATAACTCGAATTTAAAATATTTTCTACTTCCAATTTATGAGAATTTAATCTGTTATGTTTTTTTTGCAATTTAAAGTCTAGTTAAATTACATTTGACCCCATCCTTAATGAGAGTTATTTTTATAGTATACATATAGTTAGGAGTGGTTTAAAGCAAATTTGCAAAATATAGCATTAATTTTATATTCAAGTTATTCTATTCTTTTTTCTTCTTTGCATTTGTTCACTGAATTATCGGATAACGAGGAAAGTTACTATACATTATTTGTGTGCAGACATTTGAGACAACAGTTATTTAATATGAGGTTGGATATATCGGCTAATAAATCATTTATTAAAAAAGACTATGTTTGGGGGTCAAATTTCAAGAAGTTGATACTAATTCTTTACTCCTCTTTCCATTATCATATAACTTCTTTTACATTGCAAATTCCTATTTGCCTCGTACATAATTTAACAGTTTTGGGGTTATTAAGAAATAAGGCTTTTGGTTTTCTCAATTTAATTGTTTCATAGCTTTTATGTCGGGGCTTATTGTAGCCGACTATACGGTATAGGGGTTTTCTCGTGGTTGAAGGACGTTCTGTACGGTTGCCTATAACTTAAATCCACTTCATCTGAATTTTGGTGGATATATATATATATATATTATACAACTCGTCTAAACATCAACCCAACAATGTTAGATCTGTAAATTTGCTTTCGCAAATTTTTGGTTCTTCCCTCGCCGGGATTCGAACCCATGCTACTGAGATATCGTGACACCAAATCGCCTGCACTGCAGCCGTCCCGCTAGACCACACGACCACCTGGGCTCTCATAAAAAGAGCTTTCGGTGGGCATGTGTTACCTTTCCACGTCAGTTTAAACTGACGTGGAAAGGTAACACATGCCCACCTGGGCTCTCATAAAAAGAGCTTTCGGTGGGCATGTGTTACCTTTCCACGTCAGTTTAAACTGACGTGGAAAGGTAACACATGCCCACCGAAAGCTCTTTTTATGAGAGCCCAGGTGGTCGTGTGGTCTAGCGGGACGGCTGCAGTGCAGGCGATTTGGTGTCACGATATCTCAGTAGCATGGGTTCGAATCCCGGCGAGGGAAGAACCAAAAATTTGCGAAAGCAAATTTACAGATCTAACATTGTTGGGTTGATGTTTAGACGAGTTGTATATACATTATGTACACAGCCATGTATCGCCATCATTGATGGCGATCCGATGGATACATCTGTTGTAGGGTTGTCACTGACTCAGACGTACTTATATATATATATTATATATATAGATATAGATTGCCTAACAATGTAATTTTAACACACTATTTAGTATGTAAATATAAGAATGTTTAAAATATTTACAAAATGATGAAAGTAACGCAATATTTCGCTAGACCAACTAGCTTTATCAAGCGTGCATCTATCCAGGTGAAATGTAGATGATAAGAAACTTTTGCAGCTCAACGTCTATGTTGCACTTAACTGCCTCTAAAATATGAAAATTTTGCAGCTTAATTTCTATGAGCAATTGAATTTAGCTGCTTTGAAAATAAGAAAATTTTGCAGCTCAATGTATATGTTGTATTGGATTTAGCTACCTTAAAAATACATAATTGGTAGTTGAAGTTAGCAACGTCCATTGGCCAATATTACGGGATGAAAAGGACGATGCTTTGTTTTAAATTATTCTTTATCTTTCCTGCATCTTTTTTCGTCTTTTTCGTTAAGACCATCAGGTTTTAAAGTGTGGAGTTGGTGGATCCAAAAGTTTTCTCTTCTCCTTCTCGCCGTAGTGTCCCATTCGGTATTGACTTCTATAATTTGGAAAGTAACATTATCAAAAGGATGTTTCGTTGAACGAAGATGTCTTGTGAGAGGACAGTTTTTGTTGGTTTTGTACGATGAACGATGGTTATTGAGCCGAATATTAAATTTGTCCATTGTTTCTCCCACATACTGAATGCCACAAGTCTCACATGTTAATATATAAATTGAGTTCTCCGTTTTACAGTTGGAATTAGAGTAGATGGTATAATTTTGTTTAGTAACGGAGCTGATGAAAGAACAGCTTGTATTGGCAGCTTTACAACACAAACAATTCCTTCGACCACCTTGTTTGTAGCAACCGGGCGTTGGATTAGGCTGCTTTGCTAATACAGATGTCACTAATTTGTCACGGATGTTTTTAGGTCTTCTAAAGGCCATGACTGGTGGTGATGAAAATACTTTTTTTAGATTTAAATCATTTTCTATAATTTTCCAATGCTTCTGAACAATGGATGACACATTTTTAAAATCAGGATGGTAAGTGAGTACAAGGGGTGTTCTGTTAGGTGCTGTATTCTTATCTTTGTACTCAAGAAGTTCTTGGCGATTAGTTTTGTTTGCTCTTTCGAAAGCGCTATCAATGATGTTGTTATTGTATCCTCGAACAACTAGATGTTTACGAAGTTGTCCAAGTCTAGCATTTTTCGTATTTTCAGTAGAGCATATTCTCTTGATTCGCAATGCCTGGCTGAATGGGATACCACGGAGCAGTGTTTAGGATGGCAACTTTTAGGAGAAAGGAATTGATGTTTGTCCGTTTGTTTGGTATGGAGGTCCGTTATAATGGTTCCGTTCTTGATGTAACTCGTAGTATCGAGGAAGTTTATTTTCTCCATAGATGATTCATATGTAAATCTTATTGAATGGTGGAAAGAGTTACAGTGTTCTAGAAATTCATTAAGATGTTCTTGTGAATCTGTCCATTTGAAATCAATATCCTCAATGAATCGGAACCATGATAAGGGCTGATATGGAGCACTAGCCAAGAGGCGTTTTTCAAGTTGGCCCATAAATATGTTGGCATATGACGGGGTCATTTTTGTGCCCATAATAGTACCGTCTATCTGGAGATAGTGTTTTTCATTGAAAGAGAAGTTGTTATTCTCCAGTTCTAGTTTCAGAAGTGTAACACTTATATATATATATATATATATATATATATATATATAATATTTATATAAAGGTGTGGTATGATTACCAATGAGATAACCCTCCACAAGACACCAAATGACACAGAAATTAATAACTACAGGTCGCCGTACGGCCTTTAAAAATGAACAAAGCCCATACCGCATAGTCCGCTATAAAAGGCCTCGAAATGACAAATGTAAAACAAATTAAACGAGAAAATTAACGGCATAATTTATGTACAAAAAATGAACGAAAAACAAATAACGATATGTAACACATCAACAAACGACAACTACTAAATTACAGGCTCCTGACTGTTTTGTACTAGACCGACACCCTCAGTCGGATTTTTAACATGCTAGTTCACAGGAATACATTTCACCTTACTCGGACATATTATTCTGATTCCGAACCGAACAAGTCCTTGCTTAAACTCCATAATTTCATGTGCTTAGCAGGGAAGCAGCAAATACCAATTTTAAAATCTGTGGTTTTGACCGGCCGGGATTCGAACCCACGACCAGCCACACTTGAGACGAACATGCTACCATGAAAGCACCGCCACTGGACAGCTACCCGTATTATAAAAGGAATGCAGCTTAGATAGAAGTCCAAATTCTAGTAAACAGGGCTAAATACTGACCATTGATTTGTTAAGTGATTGCATAAAGAGACAAGTGCGTGTGACCATCCACAAGAACTTGCGGTCATCCGATGTTCAGTACTTCAGTCCTTTCGTCAGCCAATGAAATTCAGCCTTCACATTTTTAAAGGTGTATATAAATCCGACAAAACTGAGAATCCCAATGGTCTTTAAACAGAAAATAGAATGGAGCGTTTTCAGATCCGCGTAAACATAGCTTAAATTGGTGTCTAAATGAACATAAAACTCTGCATTTATTTATTGTTTACTGAGGACCAGTGGTCTCTGACAGATAGAGAGTTGTGTTTTAAATTTGTCTAAGTTAAGAATTACGGTGGTGACTTTTAATATTTTGCGTTTATCTTTAAAACTGCAAAAGATTAAAAAAAAAAATAGTGCAATGTGTCTGAATATTTTCTGTGGTAAATTTTAAGGTCCCATTTGGTCAATTTTGGCTCTTATGAGTTTTATTGTTTTATTGCCTATTATCTTGATAACTTATCTATAGAGAAACCTTTTCTTAGCAAAATGGTAAAGACAAGAACTGATTTAAAAATAAGTAAATTATAATTATTGTCATTTTCATCATTGGTGGTGGGGACGTAGTAGGAAACATGGTAATTTCTCCAAGTCATTACCTTGAAACAATCAAAACCCTTTTCAAAGACATAAACTTTTCACCCTCAACTCCCTAAAAAAAACGTAAGATTACACACACCTGTCTCAATACTTTTGTTCGTAATAACAAACTAGAGGCTCTAAAGCGCCTGTGTCGCTCACTTGTGTTTACTGATGCTTTTGAAATCATGTTAAATAAGGTTAAAATCATAATTTATAGTATAAGATACTATACTAATATCTAAGGTAATAGCAAACAAGAGTGCACACGCTGAAATGTCTCGCCTTCTTTACTAATCAATGACATTATGTTGATAGTCCTAAATATAAAGCTTTATTACAACTGTCACATAAACTTAACATTAACCAAAAAAACTAAACATTGACCAATGAACCATGAAAATGAGGTCGAAGTCAGATGAACCATGCCAGGCAGGCATGTACAGCTAATAATTCTTCCATACAACAAATATAGTTGACCTATTGCTTATAGTTTAAGAAAAACAGACCAAAACACAAAAACTAAACACTGAGCAATGAACCGTGAAAATGAGGTCAAGGTCAAATTAAGCCTGCGCGACTGACATTAAGATCATAAAATATTTCCAAACATCAATATAGTTGACCTATTGCATATAGTATTAGAAAAAAAGATCAAAACTCAAAAACTTAACTTTGACCACTGAACAATGAAAATGACGTCAAGGTCAGATGACACCTGCCAGCTAGCCATGTACACCTTACAATGATTCCATACACCAAATATAGTAGATCTATTGCATACAGTATAAGAAAAACAGACCAAAACACAAAAACCTTTAACAATTACCACTGAACCATGAAAATGAGGTCAAGGTTAGATGACACCTGCCAGTTGGACATGTACTCCTTACAGTCCTTCCATACACCGAATATACTAGACTTATTGCTTATAGTATCTGAGATATGGACTTTACCACCAAAACTTAACCTTGTTCACTGATCCATAAAATGAGGTGGAGGTCAAGCGAAAACTGTCTGACGGGCATGAGAACTTCGCAAGGTACGCACATGCCAAATATAATTATCCTTTTACTTATAATAAGAGAGAATTTAACATTACAAAAAATCTTAACTTTTTTTCAAGTAGTCACTGAACCATGAAAATGAGGTCAAGGACATTGGACATGTAACTGACGGAAACTTCCTAACATGAGGCATCCATATACAAAGTATGAAGCATCCAGGTTTCCACCTTCTAAAATATAAAGCTTTTAATGAGTTAACTAACGCCGCCGCCGCCGTAGCCGCCGGACCACTATCACTATGTCGAGCTTTCTGCGACAAAAGTCGCAGGTTCGACAAAAACTGCAAAATTTCCATAAAATTACTCACTCAGGGGCAGCAACCCAACACTGGTTGTCGGATTTGTCTGAAAATTTCGGGGCAAACATATCTAAATGTGATAAACATGTTTGCCACCAGTAAGATTTGCTGTAAATGCTTCAGTTTCAGAGATATAAACCAAAAACTGCATTTTACTATATGTACTATATTTAGCCATGTCTGCCATCTTGGTTCGCGGGCAGGGTCATCGGACACAATTTTTAAGCTAAATACTCGTATGATGATTGTGAACAAGTTTGGTTACATTTTGTCTTAGTAGTTTCAGAGGAGAAGATTTTTGTAAAAGATTACAAAAAATTAAGAAAAATTGGTAAAATTGACAAAATTGACTATAAAGGGCAATGACTCCTGAAGGGCTTAACTGACCATTTTGATCATGTTGACTTATTTGTAGATCTAACTTGGCTGAACATTATTGCTGTTCACAGTTTACCTCTATCTAGAATAATATTCAAGATAATAAATAAAAACGGCAAAGTTTCCTTAAAATTATCAATTTAGGGGCAGCAACCCAACAACGGGTTCTCCGATTCATCTGAAAATTTCAGAGCAGATAGATCTTGCCAATTTTACCCCATGTCAGATTTGCTCAAAATGCTTTGGTTTCAGAGATATAAGCCAAAATCTACATTTTACCCGCTATGTTCTATGTTTAGCCATGTCGGCCATCTTGGTTGGTTGGCCGGGTCACCGGACACATTTTTCAACTAGATACCTCAATGATGATTGTGGCCAAGTTTGGTTTAATTTGGTCCAGTAGTTAAAGAGGAGAAGATTTTTGTAAAAGTTAACGACGACGGACGACGGCGGACGCCGGACGCGAAGTGATGAGAAAAACTCACTTGGCCCTTCGGGTCAGGGGAGCTAAAAAACGCATGCAATTTCTTTTGCATTATGAGTTGAAAATAGCACGTCACTAGTGGATCTAGAGCTTCAAGTGTGGAGGCTAGCGGAGCAAGGCGTAAAAAATGACGTCTTTCGAGTCAAACCTATTATTTTCTACTTATTTATTATATTGTTCAATATCCGAACATATCGCTAAATTCAGCATATCAAAGAACCCTAAGAATTGTTTGTTTTGGTCCCGTTCTGGCCGCTAATTTCTAAAAAGTCTGGTAACAAAGTATTTACGGACAAACATCACATCGCCAAAAGATTATTCGGCGGCAAATCTTTAACTATAAACAATTAAATACCACCATTCTATTGAAAAAAAAAATCTAAATTAAAGGCTCCATTAATTTCTTCCTATCCCCTCTTTATTGGGGTTGTAAATGACCGGTCCATTATATTAGTAATTACCCTATCAGTGTCCATTTTTGTGTCTTTCTTGAGAAAAGTTATATATAAAGAGAAACTTCCAAAGCTAAAATGATCAGTAAAGCAAACTTTACAAAAAAATTAACATACTGGAAATTCATGTATTTACTTCTCTTAGAAAATAAAACGCTAACGCTAGGTATAAAGATATTGTCAGATATAAGCCTAGTACAATGAGCATAGAGCATGGCATAAAAGAATCATTTCTTTGATTTAATAACTTTAACTCTAGGCTCATCATTGTAGACCCCGTTTGTTCATTATTGAAGATTCATCGATTAAAACTAAACTTTGCAATTCACAATTTGACAATTTTCCAATAATATCTGGTGTGATTTTTTCATCTTAAATCGAGGAACAAACATGTCAAGGTTTTACTCTTTTTAAATCTCAACCATTTTCCAAATGATAGCTACACATTTGATCCGGGTTTAGATTAATTCCTCAGAAGCAGATCGGAATCAGTTATGACGTAGACAGTTATCATTCTAATCGTAATCATGTTCATTGACCATAACGACGATGAAAGCACATCATATAATGACGTTTAGACATCATATAATGAAGTAAACCGCACTCTCAACCACATCATATAAAGATGTTTGCACATAATATAAGGAAAATGCACATTATATAAGGATGTTTGCACATCATATAAGGATATTTGCACATCATATAAGTATATTTGCACATCATATAAGTAAATATGCATATCATATAAGTATATTTGCAAATCATATAAGAATGTTTGCACATCATATAGGGTATGTTTGCACATCACATAAGAACATTTGGACATCATATAAGTATGTTTGCACATCATACATGTATAAGTAAACTCATCATAGATACCAGGACTAAATTTAGTATATACGCCAGATGCGCATTTCGTCTACAAAAGACTCATCTGTGACGCTCGAATCCAAAAAAAAGGCCAAATATGTATGCACTTACTATAAAGATGTTTGGACATCATATAAAGATACTTGCACATAATATAAGCATATTTGCACGTCATATAAAGGTGTTTGCACATCATAAAATGACAAGGGCACAAAAATATAAAGGTAAATGCACATCATATAATGGCAAGTGCACATCATATAAAGATAAATGCACATCATATAATGAACATGGTCATAACAAGACAGTTTTGGCGTTCCATACAAACGCTCGAGCGAGGCTCGGAGACGGTTATTTTTTTCACTGTTCTGTTCATTAGCTCGTATCATAAAATCGCAAATTTTAGATGTGTTATCTCGAATCAAATATGTGATAACGAATCACAATTCAATGTAACAATTATAGAACTCGTGATCACGATTTTAATCTGACTAGGCGTTTTCTATTGAATCTTTGATTTCAAGGTCAATTTATAATTCTGTGTGTCGAGTCAAACATAAGCCTCTTAATGCCAGATCTGTAATTCAGAAACCGTATTTAACATTGTTGGTTGTATTTTTGTTCAATTAGACCTTGGATTTTGTCACCGTTTGGGCTATGTTTATGTGATCTTTTCCATGGATGAAACTTCATGATTTAATGCATCTGGTAAAATTATACATTTTGGTCTATTTGATACCAGAATGTTGTTCTATGTTCATGCATTTAGAAAACTTGTTCTTACTTTGTCGAATGATTAAGTACAACAAAAAGGGAATCATACGATTATTTGGTCTTAACATACAAGCATAACGTAGCATGTGTATATTCATTTATCTTCGATATATTACAATAACGCATTTGGAATTCAATACCTATTTAATCTTTTTAGGCAATCAATTATTTCAACCTGAGAGCATTGGTGACAAAAACATCCTGGTAGTAATGAGAAAACAGGCATGATAGAAATTCAAAATAGCTTTAAAATATGTATAACATATTTTCAATCACCAATTGCTTACGATATACGATTCATTGTAAATGCATACATTCGTACATGCCTTGAAAAAATTGCATGGTTGTTGGTCGTTTGATACAACAGCAATCAATAGATTTTATTTCATTTACCTGTAATCTCTATCATGTGAGCGTTGGAAATATGTTAACAAAGATTATTGACGTATTCTCGAATATCTATAGTCATAAACTTTCATAATATTAAATAACATTAGTATATTTGGCTAACTAAACAAATTGAGAATGGGAATGTGTCAAAGAGACAAAATCCGACGAAAGGGCAGACTAAAAAGCCTGAAAGACACACATGGGTCTTCAACACAGTGAGAAAATCACGCTCCCGGAGGCGGACTTCAACTGGCCTATAAAAACAAATGTGTTCTACTTCAGCGAAACTGGACTGGTATGGCCTGACCTTGAATTATAACATAACCGACGATTGAGCTCATTCGCAAAAGACTATCAGTGCTGATACTTTACTCAAAAACTATCTAGCAACTGGTAAAAAAGCTGAAAATACTAAATAGACAATTTTACAATGTGTTGAATTAATGTTAGTATGTATGAAATGTTAAATGTAGTTGATTGTACAGTCCATTGAACGCATAATAAAACTGAAATTATAAATTCCAGTATATCACGGATTAAGAGTTCAAATATGTGAAGAACGGTTTTAAAGCATCAAATAAAATTCAATGCTATAAATGTAACTCACTATGTTGTAAGCCACGAATTGTGTCCAAGATAACTTCTGTCCTTAAATGTTCTCCAGTTCTGCGATATGAACTTGCAGTTCAGTTCGAGAGACGTGTAAGAGAAGAAACAGGTTACGATGATACGATGTTTTGACGTTCTTATAAGATTAAAGTTGAATAATCCTACTAGGCCAGGAACACTTAAACAGATTGAGAATATAATTCAACAAACTTTATGCATTGAGGAAAGAGGTAAGAGAATACTCCCCGTCTGATGTATATCTGATATCACTATTCCATAAATAAATCGCATAAAATTACGGTCATAAGATAGACAAATAAATCTCAACACAAATTGAAAGTGTTCAAGAGTAATGTTCACTATTGGTCGTGTGAGAAATATCAGTTGTCAACTTACGACTTTTCACTATAAGTTTCCTGAATAAATTCATTGCATGGAAACTAGGTTCGGCACAGTTTCCTTTCCTTTAGAAAAAGGCTGTCTCCGATGAGATCGTTATGATCTGTAGAACGTTCCATTATTGTTGTATCAATAAAAGCAAATATTTTCTCCAACGTTGTTAGACGGCGATGACGGACAAAATTGGTCCTCTGGTAAGTCAGAAGAGGGTTAGTACTTGGTCCTATTCGGATTTGGCGAAATGCCACATATTTTTGAGTATCAGCCGAAATTAAGCGTTTCGTCCTAACGGTCCATCCTGCGGATCTAGTTGCTCTATCTGTGAAATGGCGTCCTCGATGTTTGAAAAAAAGGCGTTACTTTAGGATGATGTCCAAATAAGATCACTGGTTCCTTTTCGCTAATATTCAGATTTGATTGAACAATTTCCTTTTCGGAGTAGTTCATGCTTTTTCAAAGGCAGATTGATATTGACAAATCGTAAAGGAGTGAGTTGTCTTTGTCAATGTTGGAAAGTTGACATGTTTGTTGACAAGTGACGCTTCCAACATTTCCTGAGCACCAGTAAGTCCAGTATGTCTCATAATCTCTGTAGGCCTCTTGTTAGGTTGTTGTTATTTGATGCCCTTATACTCATGGCATGTTTCGCAGACTCTGGCCCTAGCCACTGGATCAGTAGGTCAATCTGCTGTAGCATGTGTAGGAAACACCGCTGTGTTCGTAATGACAAGTTCAGTGCAACTGATGACACGAAAGCTGGTGCTTCATGATTTAGTTCAATCTTAACAGGCGTCTGTTTTTTTTTTCTCTTTTGGGGACCTGTCACCTTCTGTACGGCAGTTGGTTCAGGATGTTTATTGACGATTTTGCACAAGTTTGAGCGGGTCTTCCATCTCGTCAGATCGTCGTACTGTAGAATATGAAACTCGGCTTCTGCGGCTCCAGCTTTCTCTGTGCTTCGAGAAGGTTCAAATTGGCCTTATGCACTTTAGCTTTCCTGCATATAACCTCCTGTTGTGTTTGAGCTTTTCTTTGAGTAGCCTCCTTTTCTGTACAGATGTTGCTCCATTTCGGGTTAGATTTTAGTTTGTCTGAACAGAACTTGTTCCTGAACAAATGCTTCCTTATCAAAGAGCAAGGCATGTTTTTCGGTAAAGCCAATTAAAGACTTAGCAGCCTCTACTTTGGTACGCTTCCTTCGTGCTAGGCTTGATATATCGGAGACATTGGAGCATCCGCTGTGTGAGTATTTTTTTTTAACTCTAAGATGTCTTTGTTTTCGTGGATTTGACCTTTGTAATGGCTAGGCGATGCTCGTGTAAGGTCAGTTTTTGACAGACTAATATCCAATGATAAATTACATGCGTCAACTAGTATGTCCTTTAGACTATCCAATGTGTTTGTCCTTTTCAGAAAGGCAAGGTTTTCAACTGTGAGCTTACGATAATTAATACAGTCTTTGACTGTTTGTCCTGGACAATTGACAATATATAATAATGAACTTTCAAAAGTGCATGCCGACATATGATCAAAACAGACTTGTGCTCAATGACAATATTTGTATTAGTAAGAATACCTCTGTATTTTGGTATTCTAAGAACTGTTATTCTATACACAAATTGCTTTGTTTTGTCATTTTTTGTGACTTAGATTTTGCAGGTAATATGTAAGATTATCAGTAAAACAATACCTTTAAAGAAACATATGAATTGGACTTATTTATTCATCTTTGTCTTAAGAGAAAAGAAATCATCTCTTTAACTATATAGATAAATAAATTATCGAAATTATTCATTTATAAGTGCGATAATTTCTGGAGTGGGATTTTTGGAAGTGATACGAATGAGAAAAACTCAGTTCAAACAACGAAACCATGCTAAAACTATAAACCAAAATCTAATATTGCATGACGCAATTAACGACAACCATTGAATTACTCCTGACTTTTGGGCAAAAGGAACGGTCATTAACTAAATAATTTTATCAGCAATTTAATATTGCAACCTTCACAGTAGAAGATAAACGCAAATATAAATCGTCGCGAAAAGTTCTCCTTTATTATTTAAATAAATTTAGACGAACCTTTACTGAGTTTGGCCGTTAACTGTGATTCATAACAGAAAGGGAATAACTCTGTGCACAATTGGTGACTATAGGAATGTCTTCAGCCTGTCGATATGTTTTATTGTTAAAATGTGCATAGATCACAGCCCCATTGCTTATAAGTTATTTTAGCATACATCCCCTTTTCATTGCAGAAGGAGGCTTTATATGTGTGGCAGCAAAAATAAATTTACAACCTAATTTTTCAAAAGGCGACGTGGTTAGGGAACTTATGTTTGATACGGTTGTGTCGAAGTGTATTGTACAGAGTCGAACATGTCATAACTGTTTAATATGAAACAATATTGTTTAATTGCACATCACATCAACGCATCTATTAAAAAACTGTTACTCACGTTTTATGATATTCTACAATTGAAACATTGGAACATGTACTTTTAGTTTTTTCTAAAAACTAAGGATTTTCTCATCCCAGGAATAGATTACCTTAGCCGCATTTGGCACAACTTTTTGGAATTTTGGATCCTCAATGCTCTTCAACTTCGTACTTGTTTTTGGCTTGATAAATATTTTGATATGAGCGTCACTGATGAGTATTATGTAGACGAAACGCGCGTCTGGCGTACTAAAGTATAATCCTGGTACCTTTGATAACTAATTAGTAATAATTGTCTTAGGAAACTTTTCTTTCTAACCAAAATTTTGTAAACGTTCTGTGGCGTTTGTTGTTGTTTTCTAAAAATAGAAACAAATACATCGTTTAATAAGTCTTTTCTGACCCTGTTTGAACTTTCAATAATGCATGCACATGTTGTTGGTAAACAGACTTTTTACAAACGTAGAAAAAAAAATACATCGTTTAATCAGGTTAAAGTACTAACAAACGATGAACGACAAACTGTAGACGCATCTTTAGCGAGCGCATAGTTTGTAAAAGTGTATGTAAACTTTGCAAACGTATGTTAGAAACAAATAATCAAAACATGTGCACGCTTAGCCGTTTGCATCGAATGTGTTAAAAGAAATGCACTCTTAACATCGAAACAGCAATGTAATATAATTCATTCTTTTAAAACCACTATGCACAATCTAATTGAAATTAATGCATACAATATTCACTTCAACTGCCTTTGTTCACCAACATGCTAGTACTTACATTCGAACAGCAGAAAAAAATAGGCAGCATGTAAGGACATATCAATAATATGTCACACGATGGTGAACGGTTTCGGTGTCCTAATAATTATCATTCTGGTTTATTGCACTTTAATTTTCTGATATTCAACAATTATATTTGGTCAAAAATTTTTATTTCTTTGTTGAGTGTGCTGTTTGTCAAACTGCATTAAGTGCATCGATTTAATAATTATAAAAAGAAGATGTGGTATGATTGCCAATGAGACATCTCTCCACAAATAAAGACCAAATGACACAGAAATTAAAACCTATAGGTAATTGTACGACCTTCAACAATGATCATAACCCATACCGCATAGCCAGATATAAAAGGCCCCTAAATAATTGACAAATGTTGAATAATTCAAACGAGAAAATAAATGGACTAATGCATGGAAAAGTTCCTGAAATGGGACAGGCACATTAAAAAGAAGGTGTTAACTTATTTTGAAGGTGCCATCCAACCCCTAACCTGGGATAGTGGCATAACAGTATAACAGGACAACAAACTATACAAATTATTTGAATCAGGCTTCACGCGTCAGTTGGATACAAATAAAAATACATCTAAAAAACACAGAGTGGACGTGGACGGGTACTTGTATATCCCAAATACAAAAAAAAAACACTTAGTTCAGATCTGAGAGTACTCGCAGTTGCCGACAGCTAGTTCAAAGCCAATAACAACTACTAGTAATAATTAAGACTATATTCTTAAGAAGTACACATCCATTACTAATAATTTTTTTTTACTTTTAACGGAAGTGACTTCTTTTAAGGGAGATATATCTCTTAAATTAAGCGATGTGTTTGTTTTCGGCAGTTTTGTCTGTCTTGATAAATGATTTTGTTAAGTTTTGTTGGCTTTTGACCAGCTGCCAGTAATTTTTAGTACTCCCAGAACTGTACTCAGTGTCTTTGGTTTTGCTCTTGGAATTATCAATAATCTGACACGTCCGGTCTGTGTTTTTTCTGTCTCGTATCGTTCTAATGAGTTAAGCCATTTTTCAAGTAATTTTTGTTGATTGTTTCAAAGGTTAAGGGAGAGTTTCGCACCAACACACATGTTTAAACCTTCCACATACTATGTATGTTAATCTCAAGTCAGTTGTCTCTAATGCCTTTTATAGCTTACTTTGTGGTATGGGTTTAGCTCATTGTTTAAGGTAGTACGTTGACCTATAGTTGTTAACGTCTCGATATGTCATTTGGTCTCTTGGAGAGAGTTGGCTCTTTAGCAATCATATACTACATCTTCTTATTTTTATATTTGTCAACAGACAAACACCAGTCTAGCTATGACACTTAAAACCTTATAATATATTAATGTAAACAATAGAAAAAAGTGCTGGTGTTTTTTTGGCGGTATTGTATTTACTGACCTTCGTGTACCTCCTAAATATTGTATCCCTTCTGCACTTGTTTCACCATAGCATTGCTGATATATTGAATGCGGAATGGTTGAACAGAATTATACAGGACTTGTAATTTTTCACTCACCATTGATTCGGAGAAGTAGTTTAAACAGCATGATACAAATACAACTTAACGATGGCATTGTTGTTGGTTTTCTCTCCTTCGGCATACAATCTGAAAATCAAAATATGATTGCTTTCAATAATAAGAATAAGTAAATCTCAAATATATTTATCATATATAATGTTCAAATTATTGTTATGTTTAAGATAATTGACTCTAAAGTATACAATTTATTTTAATTTCTTCCATATATTTCAAATAAAACAAATTCACACGAATCTTTATTTTCCCACTAAAAACCTAATTTTTTAGGTGCATTTATTTCAACAACAAAAACACAAACCTTTAAAATTTCTGAATTTTGTCTTTTAAAACACTTTTCATCTATGACAGATCTATTCGAAAATATTGCAGCAACCGAATAACCAAAAGTCCGTGTCCAAGTAATTACCTCACCAATAACATGCAAGCATCCACTTTATTGTTTTAACAAATCCCAAACACTTGACTTTCAAATATATACCAACTTTTTTTACCCATGATTGCATCTATATCTATAAATTCGATATATGAAAACTCATTAAAATAACAGTCTTTTATTTATTTATTCATATAATTGAAAGCTGTTTATTATTTTTATGCATTTAAATCTGTTATATTATTCAGATACCTTTCATTGGCATTCGGATAGCAGGTCAGAATAGAATATCTAATTTTACCGAATAAATTCACTAAAACATAAAATAGAGAAAAACATCTGTTTCTATATTTTTATCTATTTTATATCTCATCGTCATGAAAAAAAAAGCACGTTCGAAATAATATTTAAACATTGGTGAAATTAAAAAATAGTCACAATCACCGTTCTAGGTAATAATGTTACAGATACACTCAATCAATAGATATTCGGATGCGTTAACTAACTGTTCTTTATAACACATAAATCTTTTTCATCTACATTTGGGTTTTTAATGTCAAATTGTAATAACAGTTAAAAATGCTTTGGTGAGACCTCGAAATTAAAAGTTTTATCCTTTTTCTTTCATTTAATTATTGTAAACCAATAACAAAATCAACCAAGAAATAATTGTGTTTTGGAACTGGCTGTTATCAAAAGGAAACAATTCAATCTCAATCTCAATATGTTTTAATCACATGGGAGGTAAGTCTTGTTATATTAGGAGGTATTTCTTCAACTATAGTTCATTTTTTTTAAAACATCTTCTATGTGTTTATTTTGTTTACCAATGTTTTATAATTAGTTCCTGACTTTTGGACCACGAAGTAAACTTTAATAAAAACCCTTAATATTGATTTGCTAAGTAATCTTTGTTGATTTTGTTTTCTAAAAATTCATTATGGGGTAATAAGGCATAGGGCGCCATGAAATTGATATGTAATATTGACAATTTAAGACATTAAAACATTCAAAATTCAAATGCCTGTATGAAGATCTGAATCTTTTTCAATTTATGCTATAGAATATGTATTGAAAGAGTACAGTTTTATTATTTTGAAAACAAATTTGCGAAGAGATATTTTGTAGTGTTCTTGTTTATTTTGAGGCCATATAAATAGTTGACAGTAAAAAATACGCATGCGAGTTAAAAACGAGACGTGTTTAAAAAGAAGGCCATTATTAAGTCCTGACTCGTAATTTTTGCATATAGGAAATAAATCAGGTAGTATAATATAATTTTTATCCAAATGATAGGATGTTAATGGGTGAGAATAAACTCACCAAAGATACCTGGATTGAGATTTTATATTTACGCCAGACACACGTTTTGTCTACAAAAGACTCATCACTGAGGCTCGAATAATAAAAAATATTGTCATTGTTACACTGATAAGGGGCCGGGGACGACAGAATTATGGAAATTCTGGAATGAGAGGGCTAGAAATAGAAATTGGGTGGATGGAAGATGGAGTGTTAACTGTGAGAAAAGGGGCTGTTGAAAGTCTTAAAACAGGGATGATTATTGCTTAATAAAAAAACTTTTACAGTAAACCAAAGAGGCATAAAGATAAATAGAAAATATATACGCAAAAATAAATAAATATATAAAAATTGAGTCACCAAAGTAGGAACAGAAGGAATGCTAGGCATAACAGACAGCTGTGTGCGGCAGTAACATCATCCCGGTACACCAGCTGCCAAGTAAACAGTGGATAATTTTGATAAAATGATTATGTCTCTCAACGAAGGTTATAAATGATAAGCAACGATGCAAATACTACGCTTTAGACCATAAATAAATATCTTTAACGAATAAATTCAAAAAATCAATATCTAATCAATTTAACAGATATGTACTGAATAAGTATCATGTGAATTTTTATAGAAACAAGTAATTTATATTTTTAAACAATGAAAGAATAATTTCATAATAATACTGTCTGTCAAATGTAAATGTATTTAGAAACAATTTGTTTTTGTAAATAATTACTTATTAAAAAAATACACACACACTAACTGAAGCTAACATGTTTTAGTTGAAACAACTTTAATGTTAATAAAAAAAATGCCAAACCGTTCAAGAAACAAACACTGTTTATGGAACAAACTATACCCTACGAACGACAACTCGAACTAGTATGTAACTCTTATTTGATGATAATATAAACAAAAATTGATTTAAAAAAGCGGTAATATGTAGCAATTAATAAAAATCAGAATGACGTAGTATAATCATCAGAAAATGTATCTGCTTTACCGCCCGGAGATGCCTTTAAGTGAACTTGTACAAAATCATGTTTTCAGGGGTAGTGATCAATTGTACTTGCCAAAATAACAATTAATTTAGGTATCTTACATTGCATACATATGTTGATATCAGTACAATACAATGATAATACTGTCTTGTTAAATATATAATTATATCTTATTGTCAAAGAATGCAGCAATAGTGTCGTCAGCGACGGTCAAAGAACAATTGGTGATAATAAAGCATGCAATTCCGGAAATTGACCGTCTCCGAAAATCAAATTTTTAGAATTAAAATTTAGTTTTGTAAATTAAAGACTCACCTTCATAAATTTAGATATCAGTCCACTAGCTGCATTATTCAACCGGAAACCAGCCAGAAAAAGAACCATGACCCCGTGACAGCCTCTCCCACCTGACACCTGTGCTTCCTAAACCTTCATCATTTATTCCTTAAAATGCTAGGCACTAAGGGGATGAAGGAGAGGGGGGAGGGACCTCTGATTTATGAAGGTGAGTATTTAATTTACAAAACTAAATTTTAATTCTAAAAATTTGATTTTTATTACATTAAATACCTCACCTTCATAAATTTAGATAACAGAATTTAACGAAGCGCTGAATCCCCATCACTAGGAGGAGGAAAAACAACATGTTGAGCAGCAACTAAAGGCCCTAAAGAATAGAGGTTGTCACAATGAAGAGGCATGGAACGTAAATAATGGTTATAAAAGGCACTATCAGACCTCCAAAAACCAGCTGACATGATTTCCGACATAGAGGAGGAATTAAAAATGTTCCAAGAAGAGGCTAAAGCTCTAACTTCATGTGCTTTAACTTGATGTTTAACTAAAACTTCAGAAGAAGCAGACTTATAAGCCAAAATGACAGTATTGCAAATCCAGGTAGAAATGGTTTTAGCAGAAATGTCAGAAATTCCTTTTTTAATAGGAATGAACAACCTAGAAGAACCAGCAGATCTTAATTTAGCTGAAGAAGCTAGGTAAACAAGCAAGGCTCTCATTGGACACAAAACCTGATTATCCGCCGTGGGAGGTAACGCAGGAATAGTAATTAAACCAGAACCTTTATCAGGTAACTGGTTCTTTGCTAAAAAAGATGGATCAGTGAGAAGAGTAACTGAAGACTTATCAGCCGCAAAGCGGAGACAAGACTCAGAAATTGACAAGGCATGAATCTCACTCTTTCTGCGACCCGTAGCCAAAGCTATCAGAAAACAACATTTATAAGATAAAAATTTCAAGGAGGCTGAATGTAAAGGTTCAAAAGGTGGGAACTGAAGAACCTTCAAAACTAAACCTAAGTCCCAAGAAGGAACCAAACGCCTTTGACGAGGTCTAGTAAGGCAAAAGTTTTTTATCAACAAAGACAAAAACTCATTGTCACCAAAATAAGAGCCTCCTGAAAGTGATATTGTTCTGGCTATGGCAGATCTATATCCCTTTATAGTAGAAGGAGAATAACCCTTTTCTTCAAAAAGATGAAGGAAAAAATCCGCTAACTGTTGGACAGTAACTGTGATAGGATCAATCTGTTTCGACAGACACCAAGTACAGAAAATTGACCATTTGGAGTCATACACTGCTCCTGTAGAATGTCTGACTGATCCTGAGATACGCTTGGTTGCTCCCTCAGAAAAGCCTCCCTTTCTGAGGGAATTCCTGACAGTAACCAGGCGTGCAGATGGAGATTCTCTAGACCCTGATGCAGTTTTCTTCCTTTGAATTGAGACAGAAGATCCTCTCTTAGAGGAAGACAAAGAGGCTTCGCACAACACAGAAGTAGTAGTTCTGGGAACCAAGACTGTCGTGGCCAAGCCGGAGCAATAAGAATGGTCTTGCAAAGATCCCTCTGAATCTTGTGCAAGATCTTTGGAAGAAGACGAAAAGGAGGGAACATGTAACTGAACATTCCCTTCCAAGATAGGGTCATAGCATCTACTGCCCAGGCTTTCTCGTCTGGAATGGGAGAAACGTAAGTCTCCAACTTGTGATTCAGACTGGTGGCAAAAAGATCTATATGAGGACGATCCCAACAAAGAATGATCTCCTGAAACACTGATGGATGAATTTCCCATTCTGTGTTCACTGGAACACGGGAACGGGAGAGAGCATCCGCCAGAAGATTTTGACTGCCTGGAACATGTCTCACTGACAGAATTATATCGAGACTGTGACACAGAAGAAGAATTTCCTTGCTCAGATGATACAGAGAAAAGGAATGGGTCCCTCCTTGATTCTGAAGATAAGCCACTACTGTGGAGTTGTCCGTGGCAACCAGTAGTGACTGACCCTGAACCACAGCCTGAAACTGACGGAGAGAAAGGAACACAGCTCTCATCTCTAGTAGATTGATGTGTTCCTCCAACTGAGCACCTGACCAAAGGCCTGATGCTGTCCTGCCCTCCAGATAAGCTCCCCAACCCATCAAACTCGCATCTGTGAACAGAGTTAGGCTGGGGTCTGGAGGATCCAACAAAACTCCCTTCCGAAGATGTTTTTCCTGAAGCCACCATTGAAGATGAGGTAACAACCGAGGAAGAATTGGAACAGGTGCCTCCCACAACTGAAAAATTGGGTGCCAAAACTCCGACAGATACCACTTGATTGGACGAATATGTAGACGTCCTAGTGGAATGACGTCCATGATCGAAATCAAGAAACCCACCAGCTGAAGCAATTGACGAGCTGGGACAGATGAAAACTGAGTCAGAGCATTGACTAACTGACGTACCTTGACTACCATCTCTTCTGGAGGAAGCACTAGACCCAAATCTGTCCGAAAATGTTCTCCCAGGAAATTGAAACTCTGACTGGGAATTATCTCTGATTTTTCCCATGAAATCAAAAAACCCAGTCTCAGGAGTAAAAGGATAGACAAATTGGTGTGTTCCTCCAAAAGAGATCGGCAATGATTCTTGATAAGAGAATCGTCTAGGTAGGAGTGAATGAGTACTGCCTCAGTATGAAGATAAGACACCACCGTCTGAAAAATCCTGGTAAAAACTAGGGGTGCAATAGCCAGGCCAAAAGGCATAGCCTTGAAACTGTAAACCTTGTCTGCCCAAACCAGTCTCAGGAAATGACGAAACTTGTGAGAAATTGGGATGTGAAAATAGGCATCCATCAAATCTAGAGAGGTTGTCCAAGTTCCTAGATGAATAGTCGACCTGATAGACCTGTTGGTCTCCATTTTGAAATGTGGGACCACTAGATACTGATTGAGAACAGAAAGATCTAGAACTGGTCTCATTTTCCCGTTCTTCTTGGGAACCAAGAACAGCCGGGAATAAAACCCTAGATGAAAAGGAGGATTGACCTCCTCCAACACACCCTTCTGTATAAGAATGTTCACTTCGTCTTGTAACAACTGATTCTTTTGAGAATCCTTTGTCACTGACAGATTGATTGGAACAGGAGAAAGAGGAGGCTGTTCCAGAAACTGAAGTTCCAATCCCCTCCGTAAAATCGAAAGTACCCACTTGTCTGAAGTTATCAGAGCCCATTGATCTAGAAAGTGGGACAGCCTGCCCCCCACTGGAAGAAGAGGAAGAGGAGAAGTATAGTTTTCCCCTTCCAGTGGGGAACGATTCAACGGAGGGGACAACACATCACTTACCCTGCTTCTTTCCCTTAACAACTTTAGCTTTCTTCCCACTAGAATAGTTGGGACGAGAAAAAGCTGGTCTCTTCGTAGGCTGTGAATTCGAAGAAGAAGAGGTAGAAGCCTTGGGTTGATGAGAAGAAGAAGGATTGTTAACCTGAGTGGTCTTGACAAATCTTTTCCCATCAGTGACCTTCACATCCACCTTGACCACAGGAGGGGCCTTATTCAACTCCTCCTGTAACTGCTCTAAGGAAACAGAGAACAACTTGTCCTTAGACAAAGGAGAACTGACAAGTCTCTTCTGAAGCGCTTCAGAGACAGTTGATTTATCAAGAATCTCCTGTCTCTTAGCAAGAGTAAAGTTGGCCACAGTACCAAGAAGAAGGAATTGAGACATTCCAAGACTCTTGTCTACCTGAAGCAGCATAGACCTCAAGTCTGAAAATTCCTCCCCTTTGTCCTTTAGAAGAGACCCAGCTGCTGACAAAAAGTGCTCAGCTGTCTCAAGAACAAAAGTCAAACACCTCAGATTATTCTCTGACTTGACATAAGAAGCTTGAGAAAGTCTGAGGCCATCCAAAGGTTTCGAACCAAGTAAACTAGAAAAAGCCCTGTCACAATTAGGAGCCGACATACCCAAGGAAGATCCATGGATCTCAAAGTCCTTAGATCTACATCTCCCTGGGTAAGAGGCAGGTCCGAAACCAGAGAACTTACTACCACCAGTTTTGCTAGTGTTAGCAATATTCTCAGCCAGAGAAGAGTTTACAAAAGACAAAGCAGTTGTAAAGTGCCCCGACTCTGGAAAAGAATAATACCCCTTAGACTCTGGCTTGACTATACCTGAGCAAGCCATGAAATCCGAAGGAGTAGAAGAAACCCTAGGTGGAGACGACATGGGCATATCTGACATATCCCTGCGAATCGAGTAGACCAGACTCCTAAGGCAATCAGAATTGCCTGAAGAAGGCTCCTTAGGAATGAAAGCATCTCCCTCTGTGCTTACTACACTGTCAACATCTGAAATACCACCTTGGTCATCCAAAAAGTTACCCTCCTGACTTCTAGGAGCCAAAGACACCGAGACGTCTTCCAACAACTGTCTAGGAGGTCTGGGAGGATCCTGTACAGGATCCTGAGACAGACCCCTAGACTCCATCAGATCAAGCCTGTTACCAAACTCCATAAACTTAGCATTCACAGTAGCTTGAATCTTGTGTATGGACGTGGTAAGAATCCTCATCTCATCCTTCAAAGAGGATGACTCTGAAGAGGGTCTACCACCAAACCCCTGACCAGACCAAACTGATTGAGCCGAATACGGGTCAAAGGGTTGGGGATAAGGCGGCAAGTTGGGCATACCCATAGGCATGGGAGGGTAGGCAAAATTCATGGGCCACCTAGTCCTGGAAAAGGGGTCACTCCTGATGCCAGCTGGTAGAGTCTCCTGCCTGCTTGTCGTGCAAGACACAGGAGACGTTGGTATCTTTGCAGGCCTAGTAACGGTATGTGATACCCTGCTAGGCCTTGATAGCCTCAACTGACTGGCACCGGGAGTGAACGGCAAAGTCCTGACAGGAACAGGTTCTGAGTCCTGTTCCATACCAACACCTGAAACACCTGGAAATTCCAAACTTCTATCCCAAAAGTCATCAGAATGGGTGGCCGAACGCCAAGGGGACAACAAATTACTGTTGGAAGTGTGTATTTGACTGTCACTTACCTCTTGGGTAGCCGAAGCTGGAATTTTATCCATAATATTCAGATAAAATGATGATAAATTATCTAAATATACTTATAATAAACAAAAATATCAATTTAAATTTCTATATATATAATAAACCACTTGTTTGCAAAAAATAAACTTTTTCCTCCTCCACAAAAGCGTGCAGCATGCGTTGTTGAACCGGAAAAAATGATGAAGGTTTAGGAAGCACAGGTGTCAGGTGGGAGAGGTTGTCACGGGGTCATGGTTCTTTTTCTGGCTGGTTTCCGGTTGAATAATGCAGCGAGTGGACTGATATCTAAATTTATGAAGGTGAGGTATTTAATGTAATAAAAATATTAAAATCTAAAATTGAGTTATCGGCCTTTTCGCGCCAGACGATTATTGAAAAGGCTAACACATATAGACATGGCCATTTTGTAACTCCCTTGTAGTCAATATTTACACCAAAATCTTATTTAAATTTACGAATACTTTATTTCGCGTACAGTCCTTACTTACCCATTTAGCCATTTTCAAATTAACTAGATTTAGACAATTTTAAAAGATGAAAGCTGTACATCTAATAGTCATTCGCGATGATTTATATTCGCGTTATTCATCTTATTGCAACCTCAGCAATAGCAGGTTTATATAGTATCCACTATTATTGTCAATCATGAAATTTTATGTGCTACTGTCCTAAGCTTGAAAAAAGTATTGCCATATAACTGGTATTTTTTAACTATTTTCCTTTGAATTAAGTGTGTTTATCAAACTTTGCTTTTTTCAGTGCTTTTTGGTACATAAAAACAGTTTAAAACGTTCAATCATTACTGTTATGAACTGTAAATTACTGTCATTAACAAAACTTAGATCAAGAAAAAGTTCATGTACATGTGCCTAGTGTTTATTAAGAAGTCACCGTGTAAAGATTTTTGTTGCACTTTAAAAGCAGTGGTTTGACATTATTTTGTTGGGTTTTTTTCTTTCTTGGGATTAAACGGTCAAACAATATATATATATATAGATGCAGAAACAAAAACTATTTACATACTTTGTACTTCAAATTTTATGATCTACTTTCACGTTCAATTAAAATATTTGTTTATGTAACTTCTCAAATGTGAACTCGGTTGTCATTTATAACTTGCATGATTTCATTTGATATGACTTTTCGAATGAAACCGACTCGTTACAAATGATCATTATGCCTTGTGTTTATAAATAGGTCACAATGTGAAAATGTTTGCTGCATGTTAAAGCAGTGGTTTAACATTTGTTTATTTTGTTGGGGCGGGAGTGGTTAACAAATCGTTTCAGCAGTTGGAAATGCCCAAATATGGAAGTCACGTGACTTCGTAATAGGTTCAAATCGGGTCATCTTTCCGACTGTGATAGGACATTCCTCTGATGTTATTATATTATTGCTTTCATTGGATTGTCAAACTGACAGGCCTAATCGTGTATGGGAGATAAAAGTTCGAATTTAATTTATTCAATTATAAAGAACTCAAACACTTGACATTGTCAATTTTTATGTAAGAATTCCAAGATAAAAACAAATGTTATATTTAGAAATAAAAACCTGTAAATTAATGCATTATACTTGCGATTAACAAATAATGCCTTTTCTATAATCATTACGCTGTTTTGTTTTGTTTCTATAAGTTCTGAATGGACAGTCCTGTTTTTGTTCTTGATGAAAGTTAAAACAAAATCTACTACGTAGGTTTAAAAACAATTCTTGTACATGCTCCCAAGGGAGGTGTAACCTATACACGAAACTGTTGGAAATTTTGGTCACATTTGTACTTGCTTCCGAAAATATTAATTCATATATATATATATATATATATATATATATATATATATATATATATATATATATATACACATTTTTATTTGAGCTTTTAATTATTTTACCATCATGTATTCATTTGGGAATGCAATTTCAAAGACATGTCCAAGAACAGATATCATCTTTTGTGTCATGAGCAAAAGTTAATCAAATAAATCGTCTATACTCTCAAGCTAGCTCACTGCAATAATACCGCTAAAAAGATAGTCCCGTTAATTTCGTTAGTCGATTTCGTCTGAGTTTTTTCTTTTCTGTTTTTTCAGGGGAACCTTGAAGCTCGGTATAACTATAACTTGTCTTTTATAATAGTTATTTCGCCGGGTATTAGAAACAATTGCCTTATCACGTTAACTCTTTGTTTGCATCGAGTTTACAACCTGACCACATGTGAAACAAGATCTGCTTACCCTTTCGGATCACCTGAAATCACCCATAGTGGGGTTATTGTTGCTTGGTTGTTAGTTTTCTGTTTCTGTTGTGTCTGTTTCTGTTTCTGTTTAGTTTGATTGTTTTGTCTCTGTTTCTTTTTTGTCATGGCTTTGTCAGTTGATTTCCTTTGGTATTTTAAGCTCATCTTTTACAAATGTAGGGTTGTCTACGTAACTTACTTAATGTTTTTTAGCTTTTGATTTTGCCATTCGATTACGGACTTTCTGTTTAGAATTTTCCACGGAGTTCGGTATTATTGATATTTTTTTTTTAGAAGCAATAAAAACTATATGTACAAATTTCAACAAATCTGTTTGACCCAGGCGATGCTCGTACCAACGACACCTACAATTTTAAGCAAACACACTACCGCGAGGCTCGGAGGCGGTTATTTTTTTTAACTGTTCAGTCCATAGCTCGTATCATAAAATTGTGAAATTTATATGTGTTATCACGAATTAAATATGTGATAACAAATCACAACTCAATGTATTAAATTATAAAACTGTTGATATCGATTTCAATATAACTAAGCGTTTTCTATTGAATCTATGATTTCAAGGTCAACTTATATTTCTGTGTGTCGAGTCATACATAAGCCTGATCTATAATTCAGAAATCATAGTTAACATGGTTGGTTGTATTTTTGTTCAATAAGACCTTGGGTTTCGTCACCGTTTGGGCTATGTTTTTGTGATCTTTTCTACAGATAAAACTATATGATTTAATGTACTTGTTAAAATTCTAAATGTTGGTATATTTGATACCACAATATTGCTCTGTCGTCATGCATTTAGAAAGCTAATACTATTTCGAATAAGCAAGTACAATACAAAATTAAATGATACCATCATATGTTCTTGATTATTATCATAACGTAGCATGTTTCTATTCATTTATCTTTGATATATTAGAATTACGCATTTGATATTCTATAACTATTTAATCTTTGTAAGCCATCAAATATTTTAATCTGAGAGAATTGATGATAATGAAAAGACAGGCGTTAAAGAAATTCAAAATAGCTTTATAAAATATTTATAGCATATCTTCAATTACTCAGTCCGATATGCCGTTTAAATAGACCAAAAGAATTCGACCTCTTGTGTTTAGAAAGGTAGAAAAGTAAAATGAACATTGTATACGGTTGTCAAGATGTCACAAATATACTTTCCGTAAAGTCATTATAAATATTTGCATTAACGTTGTTTGATTTTCATATTGTACGATTGTTAACAATGCAACTTGCAAACAATCGGTTTTAAAACGACCATAAGTCAAGCTGTTACGTCTTTTAGAGGGCCTCCTTATAAACTGCTACTTTGTTTTGCCCGACATAGAAGAAATCTGGGGAAAATTACAAAAATTGAGAAATGAATTGTCAATCGTTTAAGACCATTCCTAAAGTGGCACAGCTAAATTTGACATTTGGACGCAATTTCAAAGTTGGATGTTATATGACGGGGTTTTGTTAATTAATTTACGCATCGAGCACACCTGTCTTATATATGTTACATCATATGACTTTTAAGTGATTAAAACTAACATTTTTTAAATAATATTTGCATGTTTGACATGTTTTTTTTTTCTTAAACAATTACAATTACACCGACAGTCATAATTTCTGTATTATTTTAAAAAGTTTTGTTACACATTTTGTTACACCCGGAATGGTTGACCATTGTGGAGTTGAGTTTTTGGGGTAGCATAGATTTACATCGTATTCTTTTTGTTTGTGTTAACCAATTGTCGTTTGGAATTATTTTTTATACATCATTTATTGATCTTGCAATTTCTTGTAATTTAGTTTGCGTCTTATTTCTTTGGTGTCATATTTTGGCTATGTTTGTGTTCGATCATACAGTATAATAAGTCGGTAGTTACCCGCGAATGGACTTTTTTTTATTTTTTGCGACTCTTTGCGTCTTATTTGTGGATTGCAGTTGGTTTTTGTTTTGTGTCATGTGGAGATATAGTGTGATTTTGTTGTTTGTTTTGTGTCATGTGGAGATATGGTGTGATTTTGTTTTTCTTTTGATGTGTTTCCATCTGATTGATGGGATTGCACGGAGTTAATTCATGATCTATGTTGTGCTATATTTTCGATACATTTTAGTCTATCTTATAGCATCTTACAATTTTCCGACGCCATAATGTGATACTTTTTTTGTTCGCCAATGTTATTGATACAATTTGAATTAACTATTTACATATTTTTCTTTTCTTAATAGTTAACCTACAGTCGACAATTCGCAAGACATTAAGAGTTTTTACTTATTTAACAGTTTTACATTAGACTCAATTTTATTACAGTTTATCAAATGAAGACTCGATTGTATTATAGTATTTTACTTGAATAACCGTCCCATTGTTAGTTGTATGTTAGTTCTTCAAAACTCAGAAACAGATTGAAGAATATCAAAGTTCCCTTATGTTAATTTTTACCGTATACGGTGGCTCACTCTACTTTTCTCATACATGCTCACTATTACAAGTCAAGTACTATAGTAGTACACCGGTGACTTCATATTTCATGTACTACACATGAGTATATATAGTACTCGAGTGTGAAACATGCAACAATACTCTACCCAAGCAAGCCAGAAAAAAATCCATCAACAAGGAAGTATGTCAATCATTTAACTTCAAAGGGGTATGTTTTTTTTGTCCGAGCGCGAACATTTATTGTCCGCCTCCATCAATCAAAAATGTTTAACTTTCAAAACTTAACACTATAAGGTTTTAGAAGATCAGAATTCATAATATATTTTTTAGGTTTTAAATTTTGCCTGACAACAATATGTTTTCGAACGAATTTTGGATCAGACGATATTTTTTTTGAATGAATCTTACCTCTCACTCTTTTTCACAATTTGAAGTTAAATTTTCGTTCCCGTATGTAAATAACCAGCACAAAGACTTTCATTATCTTTTTTTTTTAACATTTGAAGACTTCCATCGAATTGTTCAAACCAATATTCAGTGGCGGATCCAGAATTTACATTAGGGGGAGGAGGGGGCGCTTACTGAGCTAAGGGGATAGGGAGAGCTCGCTCCAGTCATGCTTCAGTGATTCCCTATGTTTAATCAAACATATTTTTCCGACGAAAGTCTCCCCTCCCCGCAAATCCGCCTATATTCTTGAAAACGTTGTTCTAATACATACTTACCTCCATGTTATTGTCTCAAGTCTTCAGTTTCTGCACCGAACACATACAATCAACCAAGCCGTTGCTAAGACGGTGCTTAAAAGAGCAGCGGCTTGGGCTAAAATTGTTCTTACTAGACAGTCTTTGATAATCTGTTACAGTTTTATACAGGAGTTATTCCTTTGTTGTTTTAATAATAAAATGGAACTATAATGATGGTATGGAAAATATCGAGTTTACTTGATATTGACAAATCAAAAACTCAAGTCACATGGTAATGTTTGGGATGCTTAAACCTTTGACATATTTTGTAAGTTGAAAAATGAATATACTAAAGACCTTTTTTGGGTGTTAACATTCACGGTCGACTGGCATATTTTATGTAGTATGTACAACCTGTTTTATTTAAAAAAAAAAGATGATTCTAAAAGATAACGAACATTTAAGTTATGCTCTTTTAACTGTTCTTGAATAGGGCTTCAATTTAAAAAAAAAGAGTTCAGATGATCAAGTTTTTGAAGAAGGAGAAAGGGAAAACCAATGGCACTGCTATATCATCTCAGAACTTATATAAATTATTACCATCAGTATTACAAGACTATGAGAGATGCAGTCACATCTCTTCTGTTATGGATACGTTTGACAAATTCTGTATAAAATTTGTAATGAAAAAATAAAGGTTTAATTTTTTTGCTAAAATTTTTGTACCCACGAGCCACCTTAATCAAGTTTTATTCAACATTTTCTACATATGGAAATAAATGTACCAAGTCAGGAATATGAAAGTTGTTTTCCATTCGTTTGATGTGTTTTAGCTTTTTATTTTGACATTTTTTAAAGGAGTTTCCGTTTTGTATTTTCTTTGGAGTACAGCACTTTTGATATTTTATTTTGTACTAGATATCTCTGATCAAAGAGGGGCAAAAGATACCGAAGGGACGTTCACACTAATAAGTCGAAAATGAAATATATGTATTCAAATACACAATAATGAAACAAAGTTTTTCTCCAATCTTCTAAATAAAATCATCATAGATACCAGGATTAAAATTTTGTATTTCCAACTGACGTGCAGTTCTTATACAAAACAGCTTTAGTATTCTGGAATTTTTACAACATATATTGTCTCATTTCTTATCAACGAAGACTGAAAACTTAACAACGCAAAAAAAGACAAACAAAAAGATTATACATGTATCTTGAGTTAAGGTTCCACTAAAGTCAAAATATAGGACACTTCATAAACATCTAAACTTTGCCTGTATTTGTCAACCTATAATGAATAAAGTCATAAACTATGAGAACATATGTTCATTTAAACATACTTTACATATACACACTGTGTAAATTGTAAATAAACTTGAACTTGTTATGTTGTGGCCAAACCGGTTCTTGGGGTGAACACTAAATTTTCAAAATAATCTGGAAGCCTGCGAGACGACTTTATTTGCTTAAAATTAGTATGGACGAATACTGTTACATGTAATGCAGGGCAAGCTCATGTTGATTTGTCATATACATATGTTTTAATGGCATATTTGTCCAATTTCTGTATTTTACCTTCGATATTCGTTCACTTAGAGACATGAAATTAACTGAAACTCGAAAATCAACACATTTTATGAAAAATCAACATGAGCTTGCCCTGCATTAGATATAACAGTATTCGTCTATACCAATTCAAAACAAATTAAGTCGTCTTGCAGGCCTCCAGATTTTTTTTTAAATTTAGTGTTCACCCCAAGAACCGGTTTGGCCACAACATAACAATTTCAAGTTTATTTACAATTTACACAGTGTGTATATGTTAAGTATGTTTAAATGAACATATATTCTCATAGTTTATGACTTTATTCATTATTGGTTGAAAAATACAGGCAAAGTTTAGATGTTTATGAAGTGTCCTATATTTTGACTTTAGTGGAACCTTAAGAACTTTTACAGTGCAAAGAAGTCTCCAAAATATGCCGAGCAAAATCGGGAAAATTTTACACACTCATCAAAACATCTGCAATCAACACAATTACCCCGATATAATAAAACAAACATTGAAATATAACATTAATCTTAATACTAATTTATCACTCGACTCAAGCACAAAAATAAAATTTGTATATCATTGCAATTTTTAATATTAAATCAAATACATATTATATCTACACTTTGTGAAATAAACCACTTTTTCATTGTATTTCATGTTTTCCCTCGTTTTCCCATTATCCAACATAAAACAACACCATATACAATAACAACACATATAAAAGGTGTAGTTTGATGTAAATTAATGTTGAAGAAAAAAAGGTACGTACTGATGTTATCTTACAAATGATAGCTCAGGTTCGAATCTTCACATCGTAGATTAACATTCCCAATAAACCTTTTCTGAAACTACAATATTTGACCCTACGCCATTTTCAAATAGTTTGCATTGATGTAAATTAATGTTGAAGACAAAAAAGGTACATCCTGATGTTATCTTACAAATGATAGCACATTCTATCCTGCTCCTACTCTCAACCAATAATATAATGCTCACTATGTCGCATGATTTATCTTGTCCACAAAACCTGCCATTTTCACGAATCATATCTGAAACCAGAAAGTGTTATATTTTAAACTTGCAGTGTGGTAGAGTTTTGCTTTATGATGAAGGTATCGATATAACTTTGAGATGGTAACATTCATTTATCAAAGCGCTATTTTGTGGCTCTTAGGTTTTCCTATGCGTGTATTTTTGTGAATTGATAACCATTTCCTGTAATGTTAGGCATGCAATATCGAGAAATATGTTCATATAAAAAATATTGAACATTAACAAAAGTAAAGTATAAATATTTTAGAGTATATATATTTTGAAGAAATATAAAGTTAATCGAATTCAAGATATCAATATGATTGTTATTATAGTTGGGTTTTTTTTCAGTAGTTGTGAATCATTTTCAGGAAACAAGTATTTTATATGGCATTTATTTGTTAACTTTCAATTATTTTCTTCTTGGCAGATACAACTTTTAAATTGAATCTAAATAATTTTAACACCTTAACAAAATAGTACTAACCTGCCTGATTTACCCTGTAATCTAAAGTCTCTCCGAAATTTGAACCAAAGGTAGCATCGATCACTTTAGTTGGACATTGTGGCTCTCCATACAAAATTACACCATTGCCTCTTACATTCCCCAGGCCTACGTACACCTGAAATGAATTCCAAGACATCCAAAACTGTTTATACTCAGAGGAAGAGAGTAGTGATCCATTATATTCATCATCTGGTGGGTAAACTAATTCTCCTATGTACAGCGTTGATTTTGTATTACCCCATCCTCCAATAATAATATGGAACTGAGCGTCATGAAATGACATGGTCACATCCTTGTAACCTTTTGCGTCAAACTGTAAGAAATTGACGTGTGAAAGCGATACTCCTTCTGTTGATATCAATTTATCCTCTGGATGTGTAATGGTAAATTCTAAAGGCAAACCTACAACATCAGAACTTCAACACTTAAATTTTATATATGAACAGTTACACATTAGAGTATTGAATAATGATTTATATTTTCCTTGGTGTCCTGTTTGCAAGTTTAGATTTTCCTTATTGTCATATGAAATTTGCAATGTTAATCAAATAATTCCTTAATTTCTAGTCGCAAAATTATTATTCTGACGAGAAGTCTTCCTTTGATTTCACAAGCAAATTAACATTGTTTGTTTCAGCTTGAATGAGTCTATATATGAACAAATACCACATTAAAGACAAATCATTGTTAATTTGCATTTTTATCCAGATTTACAACGATGTATGGAGTATGTCTCGGTATGTCGGGGTATGTTTGATCAATCAGACATGTAAACCTTTGCTCGGACGTGTTGGGTCGATCCAACATCAGCATCGTAACATATTTGTCATGGCGCGCACCAGTGAAAAATCCATACAGTGAACATACGTGATGAACAGTTTTTACGAAGGGTCGGATATGTTGGACCGATCTAGATACATGCATACCGATTTGGATTACACACAGTGGATTAACCTGCTAAAAAAGTATCTACCTATGGGCGGATATGCTGAACCGATCTAGACATACACAAACAGTTGTGGATTCCATGGAGTGAACTTATTGTGATGAAAATAGTGTGTACCTGGGCGCGGACATGTTGGTCGATCCAAACAGATTCTATACAGTGAACTTACGTGAGGAAAAAGGTCTCTAATAGGTGAACAAAGTACCACAGGACTTTAAACTATACACACTTACCATTTATTCGGAGAAGTATTTTAAACAACATGATACAAATACAACTCAATGATGTCATTGTTGTTGATGTACTCTCCTGCGGCACAAAATCTGAAAATTAAAAAATGATTGTTTTTACTATTGCCACACCAATTTGAATAATAGTTCTTTGGATTTTCCCGCTCCTGTTTTGGAAAAGTGGACTTTTCAAGAAAACAAAATGTCCGCTTCCGCAAATTTTTGGACCGCATGCCGCTCTAAAATTAGTTTATCCGTGACATTTTTATTTTCTCGTAGATGTTTTTCTTGTGCATATATTACTCCAATCGATTCATACGCACATGTGATAAATCTTTTTGTTAATAAAAGGTCAAAAATCGGGATGACAACATGAAGTTGTGTCCGATCATTGCATAGGACAAGTAGTTATTAAATACAGAGTTATTTGAAATTGATTTCTTTTAACCTATGAAGACTTGTTCTAGAAGACAAAATAAAAAATATTTCGCTAGACGACCACGATCACAACAGTACTCGTTATAACCATTGTTTCAACTGACATAGCCCGAGATAAATCTGACGTACAACGGCTGTTTAGCCAGACAAGATATGGTGTTGTTCAACGGCCCCAGCTTGTCAGGCAAAATAGCCGTTGGATGTCAGAGTAATCTCGGACTACCGTGCACAAATGGAAGTTTTTAATGACCTTGACTGGCTATACAGCCCTTGCACGGTCGGTCTCGGACTACAACAGACATAGATAGAGCTATCTGTCTTGAATGAAATTGATATTAAATTCACATGATTTAAAAAAAAAATGACATATTACTCTTATTTTCAAATTGATGAATACCCATATTCCCTTGTTAGTCTATTGACATGCACTCAGAACTCTTTTGTCATGGACAATTCAAAAGTTCCAATATTCGAGACCAACGTGGTAGTGGCCTGCAAATAATAGTAACGCATGTATAATTGGTGCAATCACTTCCATTTTGAGATATATTTAGGTTTCAGGGCAAAAGGAAAATGTATTTTGCCAAATCAGAATAATGCATGGGAATGTGGTTTAAGGACATAATGTATTTCAAGGGAATGTTACAATACACTGAGATCTACATGTATAGCAATATAATTATTTTACTCAAGATGTTGTTGAAATATTAACTTCACTCATCATGTTGATCATTTTATGGATAAATGGTTCCAACTAGATGCCAAGCAGCTAATAAACAATCACTTCTATATATGAAACAACTGTATCAAAGATATTTAATATTTTGCATGGCCCTTTTTTGGAATATATGAACATATTTTAATTGTATTCCATATAATATATTTACCTAAATTACATAATTCTTCTCGTAAAACTATCCCCTTTGCCTCTTCATTATATACACCTGTGTGAATTCAAATAAAAATTCACACAGTTAAAGCTTATTTGACAAAAATAATCAAAACCATACTAAACCAAAGCTAACCAGAAAGTTGGGTATGGTATAGACTGTACTACAAACACAAATACATGAAATATATGAGAGCATGTTTCTCTTCCTTTTTCTTTGAAGTTACCCTGTTTTAACATGTACACAAATTTCTAAATTGCACAATTTATAAAAAAATTACACCGCTCGCTCCACTTGTAGAACCCGCCTCAACAAATCTCATTTTCAAGAATTTTTTACTATAAAAAAAAAATCGCTCGCTCGCCCCATATTTTTTGGAGCTTTTGTCCAAAGATCTATAAATGAAATTGGTGTGGCCTAATAAAAAAATATGTGTGGAACATACCACTGAAAAGACAAAATCATAAAGATTTTTCATATTTCCTATTTTCCTTATTTTTTCCATACATTTCAAATGAACAGATCAAATGGAAAATTTGTTTCTCACCAAAAATCTCTTAATTTTTAGATGCATTGTTTTCAACAACAAAAACACAGACCTGTAAAATTTTCAAACTTATGTGTACTTTGTAATGTTTTTTAAAACAGTCTTCATTTATGAATGATGTATTCCAAAATACTACAGCAACCAAATAGCCGTAAGTCCGCGTGTTCCAGTAAAATATAATTACCTCACCAGTAATATATGCAGGTATCCACTTTTTCTCAGTTTTAACAAATCCCAAACGTTTGAATTTCAAATATATGCCAACTTTCTAACACATGATTGCATCTATAAATTTGATATATGAAAACTCATTAAGATAACAGTTTGAATTACTATCGTTGAACGATCTTAGTTTTTTTCATTTAAATCTGTTATATTATTCAGATGTCCTTTATTGACATTCGGAAAGCAGGTTGAATGCTTTCAAAAAAACTTAAATAGAGACAGGCATCGGTTTTTATATTTTACATCCCATCGTCATGAAACAAAATCTCGTTCTAAATAATCTTAATTTAATGGCACAATAATAAGATGTTATAAATACACTCAATCAAAGAACTTTGAACATATAGACATGACCATTGTGTTACCTCCCTTGTAGTCAATAGTTACAACAAATCTATTAACAAGACCAGTTTGTATGATAATATATCAGTGACGTCGCAAACAAGAACAAGATAACTTAATGGTTAAATAATGTAATAATAATATTTGAAAAACCGATATAGCTAAAATAGCTGTGTTTACACCACTAAATTAACTCGGGTGCAGACAAACCTCTGCATCTGGAGTCATTTGAAAGCATAGCATGCCCAAGAAACGTAAATGTTGAGGCTTTTTATGTTTCAGAAATTTAATTACTTAACTGAATTTTGCTGTGTAAACACAGCCATTTTAACCAAAGATTATCTGTGATCTCTTTATCTATTTATTGTGCTACGTTTCGTGCTATATGATCTGATGTCTTACAGTTTCAACGGACATCGTGCTACGTTTCGTGCTATATGATCTATTGTCTTACAGTTTCAACGGGCATCGTATAAACTGTATTTTTACAGGGATGGTGAAATGTGTAATACCAATCCCTCCGAATTTATTTCCGTCAGGGTGCAATCAGTGTAGTTGAATTGAGAATGGAATGGGCAAATTGCGTCCATTCAAAAAATGAAAAAAAAACGAGTTCCTTCCTATTTGCATGTGTTTCATAAGGCAGTAAAAGAGTTGCCTTGCAAATACACACTGTGCAATTTTACTGGAGGAAGTTAATTTTTGGAGTGTTAACGCCACTTTTAAGCACCGCATTTAGGTTATTTCGTTGCGGACAATTTGGGGGTTTTTTTTTTGGTGGAGGAAGCCTGAGTGCCCGGAGAAAACCACCGTCCTTCGATAGGAAAACTGACAATTCTTGTCAATTTACATTGAATTCGAGTGCACCCGCATAAACGGGGTTCGAACTCACAAACTCAGTGTTGACTAGCTAATGATTACAGTCGTAACTACTTAGACCACTCGGACACCGAGGCTCGTCACTGGCGCAGGTGATACCCGGGCAATTTATTTTAACTTTTAAACCGTCCTGTCTTTAGAGAAGCAGCACATACAGTTTTCAAATCTTTGGTTTAAACCAGTCGATGGTCGTACCTACGACACCTATAACTTGAAGCAAACACACTAACACGAGACCACGGTGCAGTTTTTGTTTTCACTGTTTAATCATTTAGATCGAATTATAAAATCGCAATTTTCATAATATATAATAACTAATTTTAAGATGTGTTATCACGAATCAAATATGTGATAACGAATAACAATTATATGTTACAAATTATATAACTCGTGATCACGATTTTAATCTGTCAAAACGTTTTCTTATAAATCAATGATTTCAAATTCAAATTTCTGTGAGTCATAAATATGATTCTGTTTTACCAGTCAGTAATTCAAAAACCGTGTTTTACATA
The DNA here is from genome assembly GCF_965363235.1 of Mytilus galloprovincialis. Classification (NCBI taxonomy): domain Eukaryota; kingdom Metazoa; phylum Mollusca; class Bivalvia; order Mytilida; family Mytilidae; genus Mytilus; species Mytilus galloprovincialis. The sequence continues at coordinate 9,968,083 of NC_134846.1, forward strand.
TGGGTGGATGTATTTTCGTTGAATTAGACCTATTAATTTGTCCTAGTTTAGGTCAGGAGTTTGTGTTCTTGTCCATAGTCTTATCCATAGATGTAACTAAACAATTAAATGTAACTGTTAAAATTCTACAATTTTGTCGATTCAATACTATAATAACGCATTAAGAAGACTAATACTGATTTTTTTTCGGATGACTTAGTACAATACAAGAGGATATCATACGATCATATCATATAATCTTTATATTTATTTATCTTCGATATATTAAGATTGTCCATTTGAAAATATATAACTTTTTTTTATCTTTTTTAGCAATCAAATATTTCTGGTGATAACAGCATCCTAGTAGTAAAGATAAGACAGGCGTTATTGAAATTCAAACAAGCTTTAAAATATTTATAGCATATCTTCAATCACCGATAGTTTATGAAATAAGATTCACTATAAATAAAATTGAGAATGGAAATGTGGAATGTGCCAAAGAGACAACAACCCGACTATTATAGAAAAAAACAACAGCAGAAGGTCACCAACAGGTCTTCAATGTAGCGAGAAATTCCCGCACCCGGAGGCGTCCTTCAACTGGCCCCTAAACAAATATATACTAGTGCAGTGATAATGAACGCCATACTAATTTCCAAATTGTACACAAGAAACTAAAATTAAAATAATACAAGACTAACAAAGGCCAGAGCATACATGCCTTGACATAAATGCATGGTTTTGACCGTTTTATACTACAGCGATCAAGATATTTTATTACATTTTTCTCACCTGTTATTTCTATCATTTGACTCGTGAAAATATGTAAACAAAGATTATAGACGTATTCTCAAATAACAGATGGAAAACAAATACTGTAGCATATTTATCTATTGTCATAAACATTGATAATATTGAAAAACATTAGTTTTAGCTTACTATTCAAATTGAGAATGGAGATGGGGAATGTTTCGAAGAGACAACTTATTGATAAAAGAGCAGAAAACAGCCAAAAGCCACCAGTTGGTCGTCAACACAGGAGGACAATCTCGCTCCCAGAGGCGGGCTTCGGCTAGACCCTTCCGAACTTCTGTATATGGGCGTCACTAGTAAGTGTGGACGAAACGCACTTCTTGCGAATTAAATTTTAAACGTGGTGCCTTTTGTTAGCTGTTATTTGTCATTTTGATGTTATATTTAACCCTGCCATTAACGCGGGAGGTTTTGCATGCCACAAAATCAGGTTCAACCCACCATTTTTTTATTTAAAATATGTCCTGTACCAAGTCAGGAATATGGCCTTCGTTATATTATAGTTCGTTTCTGTGTGTTACATTTTAACGTTGTGTTTCTTTTGTGTCGTTTGTCTCCTCTTATATTTGAGTGTGAATTCACATTATTATCAGACGTGTCACGGTACTTATCTATCTCAAATTCATGTATTTAGTTTTGATGTTATATTTGTTATTTTCATCGGATTTTGTCTAATGCTTAGTTTGTTTCTGTGTGTGTTACATTTTAATGTTGTGTCGTTGTTCTCTTATACTTAATGCGTTTCTCTCAGTTATAGTTTTTAACCCGGATTTGTTTTTTTCTATCGATTTATGAGTTTTAAATAGCGGTATAATACTGTTGCCTTTATTTACGTCAGATGTTTTAATTATGTTCTGTATTAAGTACATTTTTTATATCAAATGTCAGACAAAATGCAAAGAACACAATCCCCTTTCTAGAGTCAGATGACTTGACTTGCATCTGTACAATATGTAGAAATGCAAATTCCACAGCAATTGTGCTGCAATCGTGCTGCATTATCATAAAATCTTTTTGAATACACGTATACTATACAGAATATTCACTTCTAGTGTTGTACGACAGTATTGTATGATTTTTAATTTTAGTTTCTTGTGTATTATTTGGAGTTTAGTATGACGTCCATTATCACTGAACTAGATTACATATTTGTTTAGGGGCCAGCTGAAGCACGCCTCCAGCTACGGGAGTTTCTCGGTGCATTAAAGACCCATTGGTGGACTTCGTCTGTTGCCTGCTCTTTGGTCGGGCTGTTGTCTCTTTGCTACATTCTCCATTTCCATTCTCCATTTTGTTATATATACTCAAAATAGGAAAATACCACCATAGGTGACCCTTTTATATAATCACACGACCTGCACCCGTCAATGCAATATTTTTTCCGGTATAACTATACAAAAACTAAAAAGATACAGGTAATAGATGTATACTTGTAGTATACTTGTACCATATAAAAAACGTACATATTACCAAGGTTTTCCTACTGCTCGACAGAAGACACAAATCATAGGATCAGTTAAAAAGACACCGTTACAATCCACGCAATAATAGTAGCTTTGATCTTTCCATAAGACTAATCTTGCTTGTTTCAATTTTCCATGTCCAATGAATTTACAAACATCTTTAATCGTTGTTGACTTGCCCGTTCGGAACGAGGTACAAAATCACTATTGTGATTACTTTACGATATTTTAGGTCTCAAAATATTATATTTTCTCTAGCTGTTGAGTAACAAAACATGGTTGTAAATACATATTCATGACTTCCATATAACCTTCATCAAGAGTCTTGAATACTTTCCGCTATAAATCTGCAGTAACGGGTGCATTTAGCTTTTTAAAAACGATTTTATTATCATCACGGGTGCCTCTTCCTGTATAGAAGCAATCATAGTTTTGAATGAGACTAAAGAGATTTTTTTACGGAATAACAACCAAGTTAACAGACGAAACTCGTCTCTCAAGAATGAAGTCCCTTGATCTCCAATATGATATTTGGTGCTTTTTATAAGGTCATGAAAGTTCTTATATTTTAAATCTGTACATTTTTTATGTAAATGATATTTTATTTTACAACATTGACATTTTAAATGAATGTGAAATGTACACGATGAATGATTACATGGAAATAAAGTATGACAAGAAATTCCTTCTTTAACTATTATCTGGCAGTAAATTACATCATAGGAATTCATTATAAATGACGGTCATGACCTAATAAATTGTCACAGACCCAAATTGAATACAATCGTTTGGAGGTGATGTATGGAATGATCCATGATATTCGCCTTAGTAATCGTTTTAACAAAGAAAACTTTCCTATAATTCCTATACGACAAGATTTCCATGCAGACACTTTAAATAATGCCCAGTTCCTTAAGTCTAATTTAAAATGTTTTTCATAAAAACTAAGGGTTTTTACATGTCAAGTTAAAAAAAATATAATATGTAACAAACAATATTTCAGCAAGCGATTCAAATGTAACCAAATACAACAAACCTAGAAAGTATTGTAAATCAATAGCAAAATCTGACGATTTAACTGAATTCTTCTGACCTTCCACAGAACACAATGGAGTTTAAACAAAAGTACATATTTTTCATGATTGTGATTTTCCCAAATGTCTTACTAGCTAAGATTTGTAATATGCCGCCATTTTTAAATCGGTTACGTGATGGTGTCGATATAACAAAATTAGATTTATTACCTTTAGATTTAAGCTCAACCGATGGATTCAGGTATCCGGTCTTCGATTTCTCGTGCGACTTAGGAATAACAAAGATTTTGTATGGTGTAAGTAAATTTCCTTTAATTAAGTAAATAATTCACGAACTAGCAAAAATATGTAATTTGAATTATTTTTTTAAATCTGTAGTTAATAGATTATAATCATGATCTTTTTATTATTTAAATAACAAACATAAAAGCAGAAGATACCAAACAGACATTCAAGAACTTACGAATCGCTATATGAGCGCCTTGGCAAAAAATGAAAGACGGCAAAAAATGCAATGAAGTTCACAAAATATATACATAGAAAACCAAGGCCTACCGACAAGACCTACATCTTGGTAGCATGCTGTTTATTTGTACAATTATATTTTAGTGGGAGTGG